>NW_027452039.1:15000-67021 GCF_964194025.1 Convolutriloba macropyga
TAAAAAAACGAACAACTGCAATGTGGTATAACGAAACAGTTTTGGCAATATGCAATTTTTTACAAATTTTCCAGAAATCAAATCAGCAAAACTGTTTGAATAATTTTCAATATTTGAAGTGAAGGACTGTGAGTTAAAAATTTTGTCGCCAATGAATCTGCTCTGAACACCAGTTAGTTTATTTTCACTTGCAGCAACAGCACATTCTCTACTCAACTTTGTGTATAGGTCTGCATTGATGTCGGTCTTCACGCTGGATTTGCTAAACTGAGAAATCAAAAAAAATTTTCAACAACACTTTCCGGAGTTTTTATAGTCAAATGATTAGCAGTTTCAAATGAAAAATTCCTGAGAGCATGGAAGTTGAATGACTGTGAATCAGCACCAAAAACATTAACCAAAATCTTTAAAGTACTTTTCAATTTGAGATTCTGCACAACTCACAACTCAAGGCATCGCCATTGAAATTTTTTTCACTTAGTAATTTGATGACGAGAGAGATTCGAGAAAACAGCGTAACTATGCGCTTCTCGGGAAAGAGGTCATTTAATAATAAAATTCGTCCGAGCTGAAAAAAGAGCAGCTCGTAGTTTGCTGTTTTCCATAGCTTTAAGTCTGACGCACTTCTTGGCTTGTGGAGGCTCTCATAGGGCACCATGCATTTTTGCAAGGAGCTATCTAATATACTTTTCATTTTTGTTTTTGAAATTAAAGCCTTGCTAAGCACTTTAGCGGAACCTAGAAACACCTGATGCATTGGATTGATGGGCACGAACCACGGGATTGGGAACAACTTGTGGAGAGGAGATAGACCTTTTACACCGTAAATATTTATTTCAGCATTTCTTACATAATTGAGTTCTCTCTTTCAACTACTTTCTCATCAAATAAATATGGCAATCCTTTTTTGTGAACACCACAGGAGTAACAATAGGGGCACCCAAAATAGCCTTTGAACTGTTGCACCAGAAAAACTGAGGACATAGCTGGAATGTCGCAAACGGGAAAAAAACTTAAAAACACAATAACCTACATCATTTACAAAAACAGTGAGGTTCAAAAAAGCTCGGTTTCGATTGAAATCCTTTTGAGCAGAAAATACCTATTGGGCTTGCTTTTGACATGCCAATTAACAAAAAGAGCGTGGTTGCTAAACTTGCTGCAATTTTTCTCAGGTAATATGAAAACCTCCACCCAAACAGGCCAAAGAGAAAAGTTCCTAGATTTGAAGAGCGCGATGTCATCTATGTTAACTTTCAAGTAAATATCGTTTTACTTTATAGCAGTCTTTCCAAAAGACCACTTGCAGTCACTTTGCCATAACTTTTTAATAAATTCACTATTTTGGGACAAATTTTTTTTGAATTGTGGTAGCAATTGTATAGCGACAAACGTGGAACCACCATCTTTAAAAACTGTGGTACTAGGTAGATGCTCTTTTTGCATCGGCACTCGCAGAATATTTGGAGAAGACAGAAACCTAGAAAATAATATAGGAAGATTTTTCCGAGCTATATTTTGTAACTTGTACTGATTGTCTATTTCATTGAACTTTTCACAGAAATCATTTGAAGAAAAATCTGACCCATCAAACAATTCAATTTCTGCGTTTTCGAAACTCTCATCTGCGAAATATTTTTCATCATTATCGTTTTCATCAATCTGCTCTTCGAAAATTTTCAAGCAAAAAGGCTCCGCATTACGCAATGGAGTTGAACAGACTGGTGGATTGACGCACGTCATCGGTGACTCGGGCACAAAATTGCCACTTACAGAGTTATCTGCATCTCTGGAAGATCCGAAACTTGTTTCTAATTGGAGCGATCCGTATAGTTCTTCATACAAAATTTTGCTAAATTCTCCCTCCGAGCTTTCTGACGTCGAATCTTCGCTCTCAAAAACGATCACATTCCTTTTGAAACGGTACCTTATATCGACTAACACGTTTTTCTTGCAAAGCTTTTTCTTTTTTTGTTGGCTCAACAATCTTCTATTATCAAAACTGTTTTCCACTTTTCGCCTTTGAATTCTTTTTGGTTTTGGTATCTCGTCTTCTAATGGGTTAGCATGCCGCAACTTATGCTTGCATAGACAAAACTCATTAAAATTTCCAAAGAAATTGGAATCGTTCTTAAAGGTTATCTGCTCCCCTACTTTAATATCAGTATTTGCCAGGCAACGAACCACTTTGATATCATATTTTGAGTTTGACGTACAGGAAGAGTTAATGAAGGATAAAGGCCCTATCATTAAGTGAGTCGTTTTCAAATCAGTAATTCTAGTGGTTAGAGAAATGTCATTGACACCTGCAATATTGTCTGAGTCCGGAAGTGCTTTAAGAAACCTTACTAATCCATTTATAAAACATCCACTCTTTAGCTTTGTTTTCGAAACGAGTCCAATTTGTGTGAATGACTCTGATGGTTGATACGGTACAAGTTCAAAAGTTACTAGCTGGAGACTTTGTTGATACTGTTCATCGAGAAACTTCAGTACAACTACAGAAACTTTGGAATATGAATCCGTCTCATCACTATTTGTACAGTCTAGAGGAATCTTGTGGGGCATCAGATTCTCGCTTTCTACATACTTTTCTAACAAATGACTGTCAATTCTTGAAAGAGATTTCCAAGGTAGCGTCAAAAGCTCAAATTTTGCATTCTTTTCTGGAATATAATGACAAAAATTAGAAGAATGTTGTCAGCAGTCAAGACGCCCCAGTTAAGACAAAACAAATTTAGTTGAAAGATCAGTGAAAGAAAAGGTTTCAACAAGAGTAACAACATTTCTCAAACAAACAACGATTCAAATTAAGTGATTTTTCATGTTGTTTTGTCTGAAAGTTACGAACATGACGTTCCTTGAGACCAACCTGATTGGCCCCAGCTTTTGCTCGATTGTATGCGTAGATTGAGCCTCCACAGAATAATTGTACAGCTTCTAAAACTATAATGACAACGCAACTAAGCTAGAGATTCTACCCAAATAAATTACCCAAAACCTATACCTTTGAAAGCTTTCTTTCCATCGGCAGGGGCACGTTTACGTACATTACTATGAATTTGTCTCGGCGAAAGGCAGAACTTGACTCGATCGTCTTCATTTGCCAATATTCTCTTTGCGAGAAAGGTACCAAAAGCTCGGTAATTTCCCTTATTGCCCTTAAACTCTAACAAGTCCATCCCATTATGGATACAGACACGAGGCCCTGACGTCGTTTTCATTTTTTGATAATTCATCCGGCTCTAAAATTTAGAATTTAAGAGAAAATGCATAACTGTTTCGCCGTTTAATTATTTAAATTCTCAATACCTGACTCTTTAACTAATCGGCAATAGAGATAAGGACGTTAAAAACATTCACTTCAGATGCACAAGACTCGTCTAAACGTTGCTTCAACCTTAGAAGAGCCTCCAAAATCTTTTTGAGGTAGTGAGTAGAATGCATAATTACTGGATTTAGGTTTTTAAGCTCTTTAAGCTCTTGCAAAATGTCAATATTCATACCCAAACAATCTTAAAAACCACAATTTTTGAAATCAATTAGAAAATTTTCATAGATTAATTACTGGAGCGAACTTTTCAAAACGACTGTGCAAGATAATTGAACACCTAGCAAATCCTTCTATGTCTGACATATAAACTTAGATAGACAGCGAGAGAGAAGAAAAACGATTTCAACAGATGATGTTAAAATAATCAACTACAAAAATATGAATCAAGAAACGAGCATATGATAAATGCAAGAATTATTGAAGTAATAATTAAATCCTATTGTCCCCAACCACCATTGAGGATATCTTAGGCTTTGTTAACTAAAGACTCATCAACATGCGACAATTTAAGCTCCTTTAATGATAATGTCAAACAAAAAATTGAACTTATTTTGAAACAAAATGCTGCAGTGGTCGAAGCTTGAGGTTATTTGCAACTTAATCACTATCATTGTCTTTAAAGCCCTTGTTTTTGTAGCCACTTCCTATTACGTTGACCAATCGCACCGTTCGGTGATAGAGTTTTTTCGTATACAGATCGCCCAGGGCAGCTTTCAAAGCCGTTTTGAAGTACTCTTCTCTCTCCACATCAGCCCTTTCGCGACCGGTCGCAGCCGAATTTAACTCCTTTTTCCGGTCGATTACTACTTTTGCAACCTCCTTTTTTTACCATAGCTTTCTTGCAATCATTTTTCCTTTTTTCTCCGCTGTCTCTCCTCCTATATTGGTTAAAAAAACTTTGTTGTAATATACATGGCTTTCTGGCTCCACATTTTCTGCATTCTCTTTCTCCCTAACGGCATCTTTCAACCACTCCATCTCTTTCATTGCTTTCCATGATACCGAGAGTGCATCTCATTGAACACCCTCTGACCTAGCCATGCGCTGCTCCAATCGAGAAATCACATGCAAAAGTTTTTCGCAAACAAGATCCTGTTTCGCTGCCAACTCTCCGACAGAATGACCACAACTCGGACATTTACTTGAATTTTTACTAGCTCCAGCTGCCTCAGGCCAATTTTCCACAATCATCTCCTTATTTGCTGTCATCGCGTCTTTCTTCATAATTTTTCTTTGCGGAGCCCCAGATAAGGTGGAGAGCAATCACTTTCAGCGACTGACTCGTCAGAAAAGTCCTTATCATTTCCTGATGCTTGAGACAGTGGCGCAGGACCGCCATCTCTGTTCTTTAGCTTCTCCACAATTCCTCTCAATACCTCCAATGCGTCAACATCACAATAAAAGCGACCTACAGTTTATCACTCATGTACTCGCCCAGAAGAGAAGAATGACAGCTGACGGACCCGAAGTTTTATATTTACCGTTACCTAACTTTTGCCCAAAATTCTCCGGTTGTCCCCTCTGTAGACTAATTTTCTAAGAGTTTAGCAACAATTTCGGCCAGGCATCTTCATTTGCACCAATCAACATGTAAGAATTGTCGTACGAGAAGTAAAACAAGAAAGTCAGGTCATCATCAGGAGTGATTTCGTTTTCTTGTAGCCGTTTTTGAGCTGCTCGATCTGATTTATTTATTGGAATAGGCATGACGAGACACACACTAAAGAGAAAAAAACTGTTTGATTTTTTGAAAAAAAACAACTAATTCCAAATGCTGCAACTGCACATTAAGCATATATTTCAACTAAGCAGCGTGTGTTTGTGAGCGTATTTATGTTTGAATTGAGTAGCAAGCAATCAAGGCGGCATAGCGCAGACGGTAACGCACTGGACTCTGGATCGAAGGGTCGCGGGTTCGAGCCCCCGACTACGATCAAACTGGCAAAGAAAAATTAGTATTCTAATACATGTACCTTGAGCAACGGTCTGTTTGAGAGCAGTTTTGGGCCGACCTAGCCAGATTTAGACTATGATGACTTACATATAAAATTATTAGAGTAACAAATGCTTTGAATGGTTTAACTTCAAGGCAAAAAAAAGGCCAAATTACGTCATACATGAACCGAATCGACCGATATTGGCTAGCAAAAGGCTAACCGGTAATGTCTAGCCTTTTTTGCCGCCAGTGTTATTTTGAATAACTTCTGTTAACGTTAATAATGGAAGCTCTTATGTGTCGTACGTTATATTAGCAAGCTATAGATTGCATAAAAAGTCGTTTCTTGATTCTTATTCGGATCGTAATTTTTGAACAAAAATTTCCCGTCTTCCGTTCTGTTAATTCGAGTTTACTGCCGCTTACAAGGCTCGAATATTTGGTCCGCCGACCCGAACTCTTTTTTATGGCCATTAAACAGAGAAAGACTGTGCAACCTAAGCTTAAATACGAGTACCCAAAGGCAAGTGAAGCAATAATTTGGCACGACGCTATAAACAATAGCCTAACAACTCTTCTTAACAATAACTATAGCCCACTCTCTGCGTCTGAACTCACTCAAGAACTTTACGCAATCGAAAATCAGATAAAAGCTATTGTTTACTGTACACAACAGGGCGCCCCAGATACCTTTGGGGCACTGAAGCAAACAAGTTTCCTCGTTGTTCACGTCATAAAAGACCTCTTTTCAAAGCGCAAAGCCAAGAATGCTTCGATTCTGGACGACTATTTGCAACTTCATCCGCCCTTCTGCTGAGAAATAAAATCATTCTCTATTGTGAGATTTCATAGCGCCAACCTAGATGTCTGATAAAGAAGACCAGACTAAAAAGACTTAACCACCGCCGTCGAAAAGCTCGAGCAAACAGGTCTGCCGATCTCGAGGGGAACTCTGCTGACGAGCCGTCGCTAGCTTAAGTGCAAGGCTATAGCTTGTTTGCAGTTTTTTCCACGTTAGTGGTTGAATGGTTCTTTCGAACCGTTAAGAAAGTACTAGTTCGTTTCCTTATTCCCCATAGAGTAAATGATTTACAAAATTTTTGTTTGTAACGATTCCTGTTTCTTATTTTTTTGCTGGTAAGAGTGATCTAAAATACAGAAAATTGTATTAAGTGTGCCTAATATTTTGAAAAAAAACCAAACATTTAATATCGTTGTTTTCAAGAAGGAAACTCAGGCCATCAAGTTGCCTGAAGCTAGATGTAAAGTTGAATTAAGTGTGAATGACTTGTACAAATGAGTTGACGGAGCAATAAATAGTACAACACGAAAAGCAAAAGTCGAGACATTAGTGAACAAAGCAAAGGAACTCTTGTCAACAGCAATTGACAAAAACGATCAACTGGTTCAGTTAGCCTCACGACATCCAAATAAAACAAAACTCACTGAGGAGCTTGAATTTTGGCTCAAAGAAAGCAAGCGAAACCCATGACAATTATGTAGCAAAAACACGACAATATATTGAGCTCAGTGATGAGACAATTGGTGAATCAACATTCCGCCAAGAAACATCAGGCCATAGATCGAAAACGGTCTCAATTATGTCTATCCAGAGGAGAAGAGATCAGGAAAGAGCAAAACTTCAACGAGAAGAGATTGAGAGAGAGAATGGGAACATAATCAAACTCGCTCAACGAAAGCATCAATTAGAGCTAGACACAATTAGAACAAGAAACGATTGTTTGACGCAAAAGTCAATGAGATTCGAGCAATGGATTCATCCGATGAGAGCCTTGATGGTGATCTTGGGGAGCAAACAATTTTAATAAGGATAAAAATTGGGAGCGTGTAACAGAATGGGTTGACAGTTCAATGGCAAACAAAATTTTGTCTACAACTCTTCGTTCAAACGGCGCAGAATACGAAATGTAAGAAAACTGTTTTTTCCAAGATTCGAACTCATTACTACCGAAAGAAACAGATAATCTCCTAACAGGCCCTTCGATGCTGCAAAATTCTGTAAACGCTCCAAAGGCTGCACCAGGTTTGTTATTGCAGCAAAGCAATCACTCACCACCAAAGAACGGTAACCCGCGTGAAAATTTGTCCGTAATCTCAAAGGAGTATCGTATTTTTTCTCTTTTGGAAAGGAAGACAGACAGACCAGTCCGCAGGCAAGAAATAATAACGTCGCTAGATAAGGGAGCACCCTCATAGTTGCCAGTACCCACCAGCAGCAGCCCACAGCGCAGACCCAAATTTGAATCAACCAGATCATTATTTAGCAAACATAAACAACCCCACATTTACAAACTTTTCATCTATTACTTCTGATCATCAGAACTTACAATACCCTGTCCAAAATATGCAACGTAGTTTTTATCCCATGGCTAGGCACCTCCTGCCAAACTTGACTTTGTGGCAAGTACCTCATCCGGCAATCGTAACTTCCTCACATCCTCAAAAATTTAACAACAAGTTTTGCAAACAAACATGAATAAACCAGTTGTATCCTATTCAAATGGAGGTTCAACATACTTCAGCCAAAACCCTTTTTCCTCTGCAACGTTTATTGGTCAATACAACCCCTCGTCATCTTTAACGGTTCAGGAAGTTCTGTATTCAAATCAAATGCTGCCTACGCAGCCATGCCAGTCAACACTACTGGTCCCTTTCTTTCGTATCATCCATCAACATCAGTTGCTCCCGCATGCGATAACTCCCTCAATGTTAAGGATCTAGCGGACGCAATAACCTCCAGTCAACTCAATCCATTACCAAAATGGACGCTTAGACAATATAATGGGGACCCCCTTCTTTGGCATGAGTGCATAGGGCAGTTCAAAATTGCCATGGACTCTCGAAACCTCTCTGATGCAGCAAAAATAACATAATTGAAAACTATTCAAACCGGCAGAGCTAAAAAAAATCCATCGAGCAGTTTGCGTATAGTGGTGCATTGTATAACGATGCCATGAAAGTTCTCAAATGGAAATTTGGCCAACCCCGTGCCGGAGTTAGCGTTCACATTGATAAACTGAACAATTACCGGCCCTTAAAGATGCACAATTCGGAAAATGTAATTGCTTTCGCATCAGTAATTTCAAATTTAGCTGGAATTTTATAGTCATTGTCATATGACGCCAATTTGCGGAGCTCATATTTACTAAATCAAGTGGTACAAAAACTCCCGCCCAATCTTAAGGAATCCTGGTGCTTGCATATAGTGAAAAAGCATTGGCTCAGGCCTACCTTGTTAGAGTTCAACGATTGGCTACAACGAAAAGCGAACATACATGACCGCATGAAATCAGTTGAATCCAAGACTTAGACAGATGAAACATCAGTTGTAACTAAAACAAGAACAACTCCAAAGGCTTTAGCGTCATACTCAGAAGTTGCCGACGCAAAACAGAAGAACCTGTCGACAAGAAACGGAAACGAACTTGGTTGACCGCACTGCAAGGCAAAGCATCCAATTTGGGAATGCCCAAAATTCAAAAGTGAAAACCCATCTCAGAGAGCGAAAATTGTTGCCGAACATAGACTATGCATCTCCTGTCTCAATGGTTCTCATCAATTTCGAAATCGTCCCAACACCGAAAGTGCAAACAACCTGGTTGCACTAGTACACATAATATTCCGTTAGACGGTGCCAAACGCAGATCAATGCAAAGAAACAAAGTAAAACAAAAAGTCACAGATCCATAGCAGTCATCACCTCTAGTTACACTCATTTCGGTAAACATCTGTACCCTCAATCAAGATGGAAACTCGTCATCTTTCCCTGATGTGTCCGACGTTAGAGATCTTTTACAGGTTACGGAAGTCCAACTTAAAGGCCCCACAGCTACGGAAACAAAAGTGCTTACTTTATGTGATCCATTCTGCAGTCACTCGTGGGTTGCAGTAAGCGCTGCGGCAGGACTCAACCTGAAAGTTTCGCCCCTTAAAATGACTGTTTGCGGAATAAATGCAAAACAAGTTATTGTTACACTTATTACAGACGTGACAGTTAAACCATTAGGTGATAACACTTGTGAAAGATTCGACGTAAGTCCATACTTAAGAGACCCGCTAAATGTTGGTTCTGATAATATCAATATAGCTCAACTACGGAAATCGTATCCGTGTTTAAGTGTGCTAGATAACGTTCAGTAGAGTTACTCAAATGTTGAAATGATTCTAGGCCAAGACGTTTACTTGAAAGCGATTTAAAATGTGCGCCCGTTGCCAACCATCCTCTAATTGGGTGGGTCCTAAATGGACCTCTGCCTGCCACTTCTAGTTTCATATCCTCTTGTTTTAAAATTGTCACTGAAACAGAAACAGATCTAGCCTAACAACTTAAGTCATGGTATGACATGGAGTGATACGGAGCTGTAAAAGAGGTTGACCCCAGGTCATCTTCAGACCGTAGAGAAATTGAAATACTAGAAAAGACAATTTTTAATGACGGAACACGCTATCAAGTTGTTATGCTGTGGTCAAAAGACGACCTTCATCTACCTAATAACTACTACGCAGAACCCGTTCAACTGAAGTCCTTTGAAAAAAGACTTTTTAGGGACCAAGACCTCCAATTCAAGTACGAAAAGCGCATTAAGAACGACGTAGACAAGGGCTACGTGGTTCAAGTTCTTAACTCTAAAGACCCCAGTGAACGGTCTAGACGCGCATGGTACTTGCCTCACCATCCCGTCGTAAACCCACTGAGCCAGACAAGATGAGAAATGTTTTAAAGGGTGCGGCAAAATTTCATGGAACATCATTAAATAAATCACTGTTGACAGGTCCCGATCTACTTCAGCGTTTAAGCCATACTCTTATTCGCTTCCGCCAGTATCAGTACGCCGTCTCTGCTGATATAGAAGGCATGTTCCTCCAGGTTGGAAAGCTTCCTGAGGATCAACCGTGCCTTCGGTTTTTGTGGCGGGAGGATCCATCAGCTGATGTGATGGTATATCAGTACACCAGGCATATCTTTGGTGCGAAAGACTCGCCCACATGCCCAAATTATGCCCTCCAGCGAACAGCTAAGGACAATAGCAGTCAGTACCCAGATGCATTGCAAGCTGTGTTGGAAAAGTTTTAAATGGACGACTAACTCGACTCCTTAGATGAATCAGAGAAAGCAGTGAAGAGAGCCAAGGAAGTCAAAGAACTATTTAAGTTGGGAGGATTTAAACTGACAAATTTTGTAAGCATCGTTCCACAACTTCTCGACGAACTCGACATCAAATATAAAACCATTGACCAAGAAGAGCCAAAAGTTATTGGAAGTTCTGAGGATGAAGCCGTATTAGGTCTCAAATAGGACCACAAAAAGGGCACACTAGTTGTCAGCCGTGGAACAAAGTACCTGGACAACGAAAAGTTAACCCAACGCCTGTTACTTAGTTTAGTTTCAAAAGTCTTCGACCCATTTGGGTTAGAAGCCCCCTGCACTGTTACCTTCCGACTGCTGCTGAAAGATATATGGAGGTTGAGTGGTCAAAACTGGGATAAGGTGCTGCCGGATGACATGATTGATAGGTTCAGTACATCGAGTTTAGATTTATCCAAACTAGGAAACCTTACAATTGCTAGGAGTTTTTTCTCTGGAGAGTTCGACTCAACCGAGATTCATGTTTTCGGGGATAGTTCCCAGGAGGTTTTTAGCGCTGTTGCCATACTGAGAGCAAAAGTAAGGTCAGGAACCACTACGCATACCGAAATTGCCTTTATTTTAGGAAAAGCAAGAGTTGCACCCATGAATTGTTTGATCGTACCCAAACCCGAACTTCAAGCAGCCCTCCTAGCAACTCGCCTAAAAGTGTACATATATAAAGCTTTAAAAATTCCGCTTAGCAAAACTTTCATATGGACAGATAGCACGACTGTGCTTCAGTGGCTGAGATCCTTCGATAAACAGCCCATCTTCATTGCCAATAGGGTTTCGGAAATTTTGGAGTCCACAACAGTTGACCAATGGTTTCATGTACCATCGGCAGACAATTCTGCGGACGCTGGTACAAGGGGAATGTCAGCCGATGGCCTGTGTGCCAGCAGCTGGTTGAAAAGACCAATTTTCCTGTTTACGTCAAATTTTCCTTTCCAGCCAATTCACCAGATATTAGGCAAACCGTTAAACAGTCCCTTAGGTGATTCTGCTGAAAAACAAGAAAGCAGTCTTGCGAGCATCGTTTCATATGAAGAAAAACTGTTCAATTACACAAAATTTAGCTCCTACTTCAAATTAGTTAGGATAACCGCTTATCGCCTCTGCATCCTCCCAAACCACGCCCCTTTCCGGTCATCAGACGCTTCAATTTGTAGGCCCGAAGAAATCCAAGTTGCTGAAGCAAAACGTCAGTTCCTTGTTCAATCTGAATCATTCTCGTTTGAGAAAAAACAACTTCTGGATGAAAAGCACCTTGCAAGAAGAAACCCCATCTCACCGTATACCCTTTTCATTGGCCCCAATGCTCTGATCAGATCTAGCGGTCGAATCACCGTTGAAGCAGACTATGACATCAAACACTCTATCCTACTTGATAGATGTCACCCCGCTGTAAGCCCATTTCTCAAAAAAGAGCATTTAGTGAACTACCACGAGGGCGCTGACTTTTTGCGAGCTTGCATACAAGGACCTTACACTGTCCTAAAATTGTGTTCCGCATTAAGATCTATCAAATTTAACTGCGTATTACGCTGTAAGCGTAGCGAAAGCTCGGTTCAGCCAATGATGGCCGACTTACCGGCCGAACGACTTTCTTATGGTTCTCCCTCCTTCTTCAATACGGGAAAGTATTATTTCGGCCCATTTCATGTGTCAGTGAAACGCTCAAGTGAAAAGCGTTGGGGTTTACTTCTCACCTGCCTGACAACGCGAGCCTTACACAATGAGGTTGTTCCATCGATGGACATGAATTCTTGAGTTATGGGAAATGAAAGCTTCATTGCTTGGAAATAATGGTCGGATAATTGTACTATCTTTATTGCTACCGAGAATGAACTATCATTGTGTATACAGAGTTGAAGTAAAAATTTTTTGCGAGTCAAAAGTCTGAAAGGGGAATTTTGTGGCACTTTAATCCACCATCAGCCCAGGATCATGGTGGCTCATGGGAACGAATAGTAAGGAGTGTTAAACACACTTTCTACGCGGTTCTCGGCAACCGACGTCTTACTGACGAAGCCTTACAGAACACATTCTGTTTAGTTGAATCAACTTTAAAGAACAGGCCGCTTACCCCTGTATGCTCTGACCCCACGAAACTTGATGCCATGACACCTAATCAGTTCCTTTTCGGAAACAGGTCACGCAGTTTGCCTTCGCTTTTGTCAGAAGAGGTCTTCGAACACCGCAAGAAATACGTGCGAGCTCAGTGCTACGCTGACTCAATTTGGAAAAGCTGGCTAGCTGAATATGTCCCAAACCTGAATCGTCGCAGTAAATGGTCCACACCGGCAAAAAAAGAGCTTAAATCTGGGGATTTTTTATTGGTGGCGACGAATTGAGCCCCCGTGGACACTTCCCCATGGGTTGCATTAAAAACATCCGTTATGGCAGCGATGGCATTGACCGTTCGGCTGAGATAAGGACAAATGCTGGTAAATATATCCGACTGGTTGTAAAACTAATACCTGTTTTAGAAACAACACTTTCGGGGCCACAGGATGTTGCGAATGCAAAGTAAGCGTGTACATAAATTAGGCAGCGTATGTTTGTAAGCGTGTTTATATTTGAATTAAAGAGCAAGCAATTAAGGCGGCATAATGCAGACGGTAACGCACTGGACTCTGGATCGAAGGGTCGCTGGTTCGAGCCCCCGACTACGATCAAAATGGCAAAGCAAAATCAGTATTCTATAACATTTACCTTGAGCAACGGACTGTTAGAGAGCATTTTTGGGCCGACCTAGCCAGACTTAGACTATGATGACTTAGATATAAAATTATTAGAGTAACAGAATGCTCTGAATGGTTTAACTTTAAGGCAAAAGCAAGGTCGTATTTCCTCATACAGGAACTGAATCGACCAATATTGGCTGACAAAAGGGTATCAAGTAATGTCTAGCCTTATTTGCCGCCTGTGTTACTTTGAATAACTTCTGTTAACGTTAATAATGGAAGCTTCTTGAATCCTATTCGAATCGTAATTGTTGAATAAAGATTTCCTGTCGTCCGTTTTGTTAATTCGAGTTTAATGCCGCTTACAAGGCTCCAATACTAAAGTCTTTTTTCGTACTTTTTTGTAGACCAGTCCTTGACTAGATTGAGTACTTTTATTAAATGCACAAGCATTTTTTTGAGCCCGAAATTTGACAACGTATTGAGTACTTTTTTCGTAGACCACTTAGATCAACAATTATTACTCTGTTATAATCTACTAGGGTTATGACACTCCTACATACACCCTCAATTCATTTGAACAAGTCCTTGACTACAAAGAAAGTCAATTTTTAAGAAACTCCACAAGCAAATTTTTTGAGCCCAAAGTTTAACATTGAGATTTTTTTTTGTAGACCATCTAGACCAAAAATTTGTTTTCTGTTAGACCCTATTAGGAGTATGACACTTCTACATAGACCCTTAAATCATTTGAAGAAGTCCTTGACTACTACGAAAGTCATTTTTTATTAAACTGCACAAGCTTATCTTTTGATCCCGAAATTTGACAACGTATTGAGTACTTTTTTTCATAGACCACCTAGATCAAAATTAGTACTCTGTTAGAACCTATTAGGGTTACGACACTCCTACTACGACCCTCAATTCATTTGAACAAGTCTTTGACTAGATTGAAAAACATTTTTTATGAAACGGCCTAAGCATATTTTTTGAGCCCGAAATTTGACAACGTATTGAGTACTTTTTCGTAGACCACTTAGATCAACAATTATTACTCTGTTAGAATCTACTAGGGTTATGACACTCCCACATAGACCCTCAATTCATTTGAACAAGTCCTTGACTACAAAGAAAGTCAATTTTTAAGAAACTCCACAAGCAAATTTTTTGAGCCCAAAGTTTAACATTGAGATTTTTTTTGTAGACCACCTAGACCAAAAATTTGTTTTCTGTTAGAACCTATTAGGAGTATGACACTTCTACATAGACCCTTAAATCATTTGAAGAAGTCCTTGACTACTACGAAAGTCATTTTTTATTAAACTGCACAAGCTTATCTTTTGATCCCGAAATTTGACAACGTATTGAGTACTTTTTTTCATAGACCACCTAGATCAAAAATTAGCACTCTGTTAGAACCTATTAGGGTTATGACACTCCTACTAAGACCCTCAATTCATTTGAACAAGTCTTTGACTAGATTGAAAAACATTTTTTATGAAACGGCCTAAGCATATTTTTTGAGCCCGAAATTTGACAACGTATTGAGTACTTTTTTCGTAGACAACCTGGATCAAAAATTTGTACTCTGTTAGAGCCTACTAGTATCATGACACTCCTATGCAGACCCTCAATTCATTTGGACAAGTCCTTGACTGCATTGAAAGTCACTTTTTATCAAAGCACAAGCGTATTTTTCGAGCCCGAAATTTGAAAAAGTATTGAGTCCTTTTTTCGTAGACCACCTAGAGCAAAGATTAGTTTTCTGTTAGAACCCACTAGGATTATGACAATCCTAAATAGACCCTTAAATCATTTGAAGAAGTCCTTGACTACTCCGGAATTCATTTTTTATGAAACTGCCTAAGCATATTTTTTGAGCCCGAAATTTAACAACGTATCGAGTACTTTTTTCGTAGACCACCTAGAGCAAAGATTAGTTCTGTGTTAGAACCTACTAGGATTATGACACTCCTAAACAGACCCATAAATCATTTGAAGAAGTCCTTGAATACTACGAAAGTCATTTTTTTTGAAACTGCACAAGCTTATCTTTTGATCCCGAAATTTGACAACGTATTGAGTACTTTTTTCGTAGACCACCTAGATCAAAAATTAGTTCTCTGTTAGAATCTACTAGTATAATGACACTCCCATACAGACCCTCAATTCCTTTGGACAAGTCATTGACTGCATTGAAGGTCACTTTTTATGAAACTGCACAAGCATATTTTTCGAGCCCGAAATATGAAAACGTATTGAGTATTTTTTCGTAGACCACCTAGAGCAAAAAGTAGTTCTCTGTTAGGAGCTACTAGGATGTTGACCTTCCTACGTAGACCCTCAATTCATTTGAACAAGTCTTTGACTAGATTGAAAAACATTTTTCGTGAAACTGCAAAAGCATACTTGAGGCCGAAATTTGGCAAAGTATTGAGTACTTTTTCGGTAGGCCACCTAGACCAACAATTAGTTCTCTGTTAGAATCTGCTAGATTTACGACACTTCTAGATAGACCCTCAATTCATTTGAACCAGTCCTTGACTACATTGAAAGTCACTTTTCATGATACTGCACAAGCATTTTTTCTGAGCCCAAAATTTAACAACGTATTGAGTACTTTTTTGTAGACCACCTAGATCAAAAATTAGTTCTCTGTCAGAACCTATTAGGTTAAGGACACTCCTACATAGACCCTGATTTCCTTTGAACAAGTCCTTGACTACATTGAACGTTATTTTATATGAAACTCCATGACTAGATTGAGTACTTTTATTAAATGCACAAGCATTTTTTTTGAGCCCGAAATTTGACAACGTATTGAGTACTTTTTCGTAGACCACTTAGATCAACAATTATTACTCTGTTAGAATCTACTAGGGTTATGACACTCCTACATAGACCCTCAATTCATTTGAACAAGTCCTTGACTACAAAGAAAGTCAATTTTTAAGAAACTCCACAAGCAAATTTTTTGAGCCCAAAGTTTAACATTGAGATTTTTTTTTGTAGACCACCTACACCAAAAATTTGTTTTCTGTTAGAACCTATTAGGAGTATGACACTTCTACATAGACCCTTAAATCATTTGAAGAAGTCCTTGACTACTACGAAAGTCATTTTTTATTAAACTGCACAAGCTTATCTTTTGATCCCGAAATTTGACAACGTATTGAGTACTTTTTTTCATAGACCACCTAGATCAAAATTAGTACTCTGTTAGAACCTATTAGGGTTATGACACTCCTACTAAGACCCTCAATTCATTTGAACAAGTCTTTGACTAGATTGAAAAACACTTTTTATGAAACGGCCTAAGCATATTTTTTGAGCCCGAAATTTGACAACGTATTGAGTACTTTTTTCGTAGACAACCTGGATCAAAAATTTGTACTCTGTTAGAGCCTACTAGTATCATGACACTCCTATGCAGACCCTCAATTCATTTGGACAAGTCCTTGACTGCATTGAAAGTCACTTTTTATCAAAGCACAAGCGTATTTTTCGAGCCCGAAATTTGAAAAAGTATTGAGTCCTTTTTTCGTAGACCACCTAGAGCAAAGATTAGTTCTCTGTTAGAACCCACTAGGATTATGACAATCCTAAATAGACCCTTAAATCATTTGAAGAAGTCCTTGACTACTCCGGAATTCATTTTTTATGAAACTGCCTAAGCATATTTTTTGAGCCCGAAATTTAACAACGTATCGAGTACTTTTTTCGTAGACCACCTAGAGCAAAGATTTGTTCTGTGTTAGAACCTACTAGGATAATGACACTCCTAAATAGACCCATAAATCATTTGAAGAAGTCCTTGACTACTACGAAAGTCATTTTTTTTGAAACTGCACAAGCTTATCTTTTGATCCCGAAATTTGACAACGTATTGAGTACTTTTTTCGTAGACCACCTAGATCAAAAATTAGTACCCTGTTAGAACCTACTAGGGTTATGACACTCCCACATAGACCCTCAATTCATTTGAACAAGTCTTTGACTAGATTGAAAAACATTTTCTATGAAACGGCCTAAGCATATTTTTTGAGCCCGAAATTTGACAACGTATTGAGTACTTTTTTCGTGGACCACGTAGATCAAAAATTAGTTCTCTGTTAGAATCTACTAGTATAATGACACTCCCATACAGACCCTCAACTCCTTTGGACAAGTCCTTGACTGCATTGAAGGTCACTTTTTATGAAACTGCACAAGCAAATTTTTCGAGCCCGAAATATGAAAACGTATTGAGTATTTTTTCGTAGACCACCTAGAGCAAAAAGTAGTTCTCTGTTAGGAGCTACTAGGACGTTGACCTTCCTACATAGGCCCTCAATTCATTTGAACAAGTCTTTGACTAGATTGAAAAACAATTTTCGTGAAACTGCACAAGCATACTTGAGCCCCAAATTTGGCAACGTATTCAGTACTTTTTTCGTAGACCACCTAGATAAAAAATTATTACTCTGTTAGAACCTACTAGGGTTATGACACTCCTACATAGACCCTCAATTCATCTGAACAAGTCTTTGACTAGATTGAAAAACATTTTTTATGAAACGGCCTAAGCATATTTTTTGAGCCCGAAACTTGACAACGTATTGAGTACTTCTTTCGTAGACCACCTAGATCAAAAATTAGTTCTCTGTTAGAATCTACTAGTATAATGACACTCCCATACAGACCCTCAATTCCTTTGGACAAGTCATTGACTGCATTGAAGGTCACTTTTTATGAAACTGCACAAGCATACTTTCGAGCCCGAAATATGAAAACGTATTGAGTATTTTTTCGTAGACCACCTAGAGCAAAAAGTAGTTCTCTGTTAGGAGCTACTAGGATGTTGACCTTCCTACATAGACCCTCAATTCATTTGAACAAGTCTTTGACTAGATTGAAAAACATTTTTCGTGAAACTGCACAAGCATACTTGAGCCCGAAATTTGGCAAAGTATTGAGTACATTTTCGGTAGGCCACCTAGACCAACAATTAGTTCTCTGTTAGAATCTGCTAGATTTACGACACTTCTAGATAGACCCTCAATTCATTTGAACCAGTCCTTGACTACATTGAAAGTCACTTTTCATGATACTGCACAAGCATATTTTCTGAGCCCAAAATTTAACAACGTATTGAGTACTTTTTTGTAGACCACCTAGATCAAAAATTAGTTCTCTGTAAGAACCTATTAGGTTAAGGACACTCCTAAATAGACCCTGATTTCCTTTGAACAAGTCCTTGACTACATTGAACATTATTTTTTATGAAACTCCACGAGCTTATTTTTTAGCCCGAAATTTAACAAAGTATTGAGTAATTTTTTCGTAGACCACCTAGACCAGTAACTAGTTCTCTGTTAAAACTTACCAGGATTATGACACTCCTACATAGACCCTCAATTCATTTGAACAAGTCCTTGACTACATTGAAAGTCACTTTTTATGAAACTGCACAATCGTATTTTTTGAGCCCGAAAATTAACAATAACCGAGTGAAAGCTACCAAATACAAAATGAGTATTTACGAGTAAACCCGTCATGCGACTAAAGTTTAGAATTGTCAATTGTCTTAGCCAGTCATAGTCAATCAGAATCTGTTAATCCGAACCATGTTGGTAGATCTAGAACTCTGAGATAATTTTAACGCAACACTCAAGGTGTACCGCCGGGGATCTGTGAAGAAAAGAGACTGATGAAAGAGTACAAGAAAGACTATTTTGAAAGCAGCATCTCGAACTGGCCAAACTGTCTTGACTTCAGTATGACTCCAAAAGTTAAAAGTGAGAAAGCTCATGCGCTAACTTCGAGCTAATTTCACACATGCAGATCAAGCTTTGGCAGGTAATTTAAACCATTATTATAAGCTGATTTACTAGGTATAATTGCCAGCAATAATCAGACAATAGTAAAATGAATTTCCAAACTGCTGCGTACTTCTATTTGCCTATCTAACCTCATGAATAGGTTGTGAGCCCCGAAAACTGAAAAATGAGACGCAAAACAAAAGCATAAGGGGTGGCCTGTTCCACAGTGTGACAAAGAAGGAGAGAGAGAGAGTTCCGCGGTCGAAAGAGTGTGTGTCCATTAGAGACAAAGATAGAGAGATGGGGAGAAATATAAAGACGAAGAAAGAGATAGATATACAGATAGGGAGAAATAGAGGGAGTTAAATACTTTGAAAATGTTGATTTATTGAGTAATTTAATAAGTCTTTGACTAGATTGAAAAACATTTTTTATGAAACGGCCTAAGCATATTTTTTGAGCCCGAAATTTGACAACTTATTGATTACTTTTTTCGTAGACCACCTAGAGCAAAGATTAGTTCTCTGTTAGAACCTACCTACTAGGTTTATGACACTCCTAAATAGACCCATAAATCATTTGAAGAAGTCCTTGACTACTACGAAAGTCATTTTTTATGAAACTGCACAAGCTTATCTTTTGGTCCCGAAATTTGACAACGTATTGAGTACTTTTTTCGTAGAATGCCTAGATCAAAAATTAGTTCTCTGTTAGAATCTACTAGTATAATGACACTCCTATACAGACCCTCAATTCCTTTGGACAAGTCCTTCTCTGCATTGAAAGTCACTTTTTATGAAACTGCACAAGCATATTTTTCGAGCCCGAAATATGAAAAAGAATTTAGTATTTTTTCGTAGACCACCTAGAGCAAAAAGTAGTCCTCTGTTAGGAGCTACTAGGATGTTGACCTTCCTACATAGACCCTCAATTCATTTGAAAAAGTCTTTGACTAGATTGAAAAACTTTCTCGTGAAACTGCACAAGCATATTTGAGCCCGAAATTTGGCAACGTATTGAGTACTTTTTTGGTAGGCCACCTAGACCAACAATTATTTCTCTGTTAGAACCTACTAGATTTACGACACTACTACATAGACCCTCAATTCATTTGAACCAGTCCGCGTCTTTCAAAACGCGAGCAAAACAATGAAAATGTTCAAAAAAAATTATCGTTGAACCCACTAATAAAATAAATCGATGGCGCCCTGTTTAGGCTTAGCATTTTTTCAGTTTTCGGAAAGGTATCGGTGACTGATCTCAGTCGAGATTCGGCTTAGACCCAATATCAGTCTGTCGACGGATTTTGTTGCTTTATGATGATCTCTATCGGTGCCTTCTTGCTTTGACGATGCTTCGAAAGTGTGTTTTATCATCTTCATTTCTGAATCATTTGCCACCAAGAGTGTATTTTAATGGCTGGATCCGGAAAACCATTATGTACAGATTATTCTAGTTGCTCTCTAACTAGTTTAACTCCCGAAAAAAAAATTCACTTCACTCACTGCCGGTGAAAACTACCTTTTCTGCTTCTAAAGATTCTCAATTGATCATCTAAGCGATAAAATTATCTTGAAGCAACCGACGTACCTTGACGACTTAGCCACAAACGAGGTGCACCTACGGCTGCTGCATTTGTGTGTGAATTCAATTTTGCACCTGGAGTGGGTTCAATTCTCAACATCTCCTAAATTTGTTCTTTGGCTATTGGAACAAGATTTGACATGAAGCCGCTCAGCTTGACCAACCGAATCATGTTGGTAGATCTAGAGCTCTGAGATAATTTTAATGCAACACTCAAGGTGTACAGCCGGGGATCTGTGAAGAAAAGAGACTGATGAAAGAGTACAAGAAAGACTATTTTGAAAGCAGCATCTCGAACTGGCCAAACTGTCTTGACTTTCAGTATGACTCCAAAAGTTAAAATTGAGAAAGCTCATGCTCTCACTTCGAGCTAAATTCACACATGCAGATCAAGCTTTGGCAGGTAATTTAAACCATTAATATAAGCTGATTTACTAGGTATAATTGCCAACAATAATCAGACAATAGTAAAATGAATTTCCAAACTGCTGCGTTCTTCTATTTGCCCCTCTAACCTCATGAATAGGTTATGAGCCCCGAAAACTGAAAAATGAGACACAAAACAAAAGCATAAGGGGTGGCCTGTTCCACAGTGTGACAAAGAAGGAGAGAGAGAGAGAGAGAGAGAGAGAGAGAGTGCCGCGTTCGAAAGAGTGTGTGTCCATTAGAGACAAAGATAGAGAGATGAGGAGAAATATAATACGAAGAAAGAGATAGATATACAGAGAGGGAGAGATAGAGGGAGTTAAATACTTTGAAAATGTTGATTTATTGAGTAATTTAGTGCTTAATGTTCATAAAGTTAAAGATTCTAGCGTGCGTTAAAGCTTGTTT
Source organism: Convolutriloba macropyga (assembly GCF_964194025.1). Taxonomy (NCBI): domain Eukaryota; kingdom Metazoa; phylum Xenacoelomorpha; order Acoela; family Convolutidae; genus Convolutriloba; species Convolutriloba macropyga. The sequence goes on from NW_027452039.1 coordinate 36,326, forward strand.
ATGTTTGTGTGAGAACCAATCGTGATTTAACAAAAAAACGGCCGCTGGAAACAAAATAAGGATTGATTAAAAGAGCCCGTTTTTTAAAAAGGGTAAATCCATCTCTAGAACAAATCTGCGAATCTGTAAAAGCGATTTTGGTCGGAGTACCTGCAGGGCAAGTAACATTGTGTTCAACATTTGAAACATATGCAAACCTACAATATGATTGAGCATAGTGAGATGAGTAAAACCTGATGCATAAAAGGCTTGCTTGAAGTATATTGCAAAAGTTGACCCGTTCGTAAGAGAAAAGCTAAACTTAGTGTTTGAGAAATTATCCGAGGATCCGTCCTCATCGTGCTTAGTCGTAGTTAGGGATTCAGTGGCTATATTGGTCAATGTCCACACCAACTTTGTCCGGTGATATATTTTTAAACACAATGGGCCATCTGTCCTACTAAGAAGACGGATTTTCTCCTTAGGAGTCACTTTATTGAACGACGAATTTTTGCGGGCTCTGCTTTGTTATTAAAAAGTTTTAAGTAAGAGTGAAAAAGTTTTATAAATGAAGACTCTTTGGCGGTAAATATTTTTACGTTTAAAAAACGTTTCTATTTTGTGTGTTCCATAAATCCAAGTTAGTATTTTAGTATTGCTTTAAAAATTAAAACAAATGAAAAAACAGTTTTTGAAAATTAGCTATATTTTTTGAAAGTCTGAATAGGTAAAGACCTGTTTGATGCTCTTTAATTTCGTGATCAAAGTTGTTTGTTTGAAGGAGTGTAGGATTAGATTTCAAACATTAATTTTCACTTTTTTGAACTTTTTGCATTTCAAATTTTTGTTAACAAGTGATAAGAGTTCATCACTCTAAACATGAAAAGCAAAACGATTGATAAAATTTTCTTTCGCGGTTAAGAAGAAGAATTTGTCCATTTTTCTGAAGAGTTTGAGGCACAAAATTATTGATTAAAATCATTGAACGACTTTGAGAGACCGCGGTTACATAAAATTATATCTGAGTAAACAAATTTGAACAAAATGTAGTTACGAAAATATAGTAGACTATATTACTAGAGCCGAGGACATGCAGTTAAAACTTTCCGAAATTGATGAGCTAATAAGTGAAAAAAAGTTTGTCACGATTTTTATGAAGCGACTTCCTCGTGAATTTGAAACTTCTTGTACTCTGGTAATATATGATCAAGATAAAAACTTGGATGAAAACAAACGTGAGTTGATTAATTTTGAAAGTGAGAACCAAAACAAAAGAAACAAGAAAAATCAAAATCCATTTTCTTTTCCAATGATCGAACTTGTTTCAATTGTCACAAGAGGGGGCATATTGCAAAAACTTGCCGTGCACAACGGCAGGAACCTAACAATAAAAAATCTAAATCGAAACTAACATGTTTTATATGCAAAAGATGGACATATTGCCAAAAAAATTGTTTCACTATTTAGATATTTGAATCGCATGCAATGTAAAATGAACGAAAAAACACTTCGAAATAAAGTAAAATTTAATTTCAGATGAACAGGAAGATGAAAAGTTCAGCTTTTTCTAAGTGAGAATTGTGTGGAACATCAAGATTTTATTATTGACTCTGGCGCAACAGACTACCTGATTAAAAATAAAAAATTATTTTTTGCTAACCTGGATGAAACTTTTTCTGGCATAATTCACAATGTCAACGAAACGCGTTCTTCAATATAAGGAAAAGGAGATTTTGAGTTTTTCGCTAAAAAGAGCAATGAAGATGTGAAAAAAGCTTTGAAAGATGCTTTATTCGTACTTGATAACTCAAAAAACTTAATTTCTGTTTCAAAACTTAGAGAAGCGGGTTTTGACGTCTCTTTCGGTGAAAATTTCAAACTTGTTTTCAATGAAGTCTCGTTTCCTTTTAAAGTTCAAAATGGATTGTTTGTTGGGAAAACTTTTCCTTGTTCTAATGAAAATTGCTTTAATTTTGACAGTTTACAAATGCGGCGTGAAAAGATGGGACCATTGTTTTTCGATTAGAAACGTCTGCCAGAATTTGTTGTGGGTAAGAGAATAGATTATTCAAAAATTGAGTGTTGCAATGTTTGTGAATTGAACTTATCGAAAAAACAGCCTGTTCCCAAGGATTCCATCACAAGATTGGTCAATGTCCACACCAACTTTGTCCGGTGATATATTTTTAAACACAATGGGCCATCTGTCCGACTAAGAAGACGGATTTTCTCCTTAGGAGTCACTTTATTGAAAGACGAATTTTTGCGGGCTCTGCTTTGTTATTAAAAAGTTTTAAGTAAGAGTGAAAAAGTTTTATAAATGAAGACTCTTTGGCGGTAAATATTTTTACGTTTAAAAAACGTTTCTATTTTGTGTGTTCCATAAATCCAAGTTAGTATTGCTTTAAAAATTAAAACAAATGAAAAAACAGTTTTTGAAAATTAGCTATATTTTTTGAAAGTCTGAATAGGTAAAGACCTGTTTGATGCTCTTTAATTTCGTGATCAAAGTTGTTTGTTTGAAGGAGTGTAGGATTAGATTTCAAACATTAATTTTCACTTTTTTGAACTTTTTGCATTTCAAATTTTTGTTAACAAGTGATAAGAGTTCATCACTCTAAACATGAAAAGCAAAACGATTGATAAAATTTTCTTTCGCGGTAAAGAAGAATAATTTGTCCATTTTTCTGAAGAGTTTGAGGCACAAAATTATTGATTAAAATTATTGAACGACTTTGAGAGACCGCGGTTACATAAAATTATATCTGAGTAAACAAATTTGAACAAAATGTAGTTACGAAAATATAGTAGACTATATTACTAGAGCCGAGGACATGCAGTTAAAACTTTCCGAAATAGATGAGCTAATAAGTGAAAAAAAGTTTGTCACGATTTTTATGAAGCGACTTCCTCGTGAATTTGAAACTTCTTGTACTCTGGTAATATATGATCAAGATATAAACTTGGATGAAAACAAACGTGAGTTGATTAATTTTGAAAGTGAGAACCAAAACAAAAGAAAGAAGAAAAATCAAAATCCATTTTCTTTTCCAATGATCGAACTTGTTTCAATTGTCACAAGAGGGGACATATTGCAAAAACTTGCCGTGCACAACGGCAGGAACCTAACATTAAAAACTCTAAATCGAAACTAACATGTTTTATATGCAAAAGATGGACATATTGCCAAAAAATTGTTTCACTATTTAGATATTTGAATCCCATGCAATGTAAAATGAACAAAAAAATACTTCGAAATAAAGTAAAAATTAATTTCAGATGAACAGGAAGATAAAAAGTTCAGCTTTTTCTAAGTGAGAATTGTGTGGAACATCAAGATTTTATTATTGACTCTGGCGCAACAGACTACCTGATTAAAAATAAAAAAATACTTTTGCTAACCTGGATGAAACTTTTTCTGGCATAATTCACAATGTCAACGAAACGCGTTCTTCAATATAAGGAAAAGGAGATTTTGAGTTTTTCGCTAAAAAGAGCAATGAAGATGTGAAAAAAAGCTTTGAAAGATGCTTTATTCGTATTTGATAACTCAAAAAACTTAATTTCTTTTTCAAAACTTAGAGAAGCGGGTTTTGACGTTTCTTTCGGTGAAAATTTCAAACTTGTTTTCAATAAAGTCTCGTTTCCTTTTAAAGTTCAAATGGATTGTTTGTTGGGAAAACTTTTCCTTGTTCTAATGAAAATTGCTTTAATTTTGACAGTTTACAAATGCGGCGTGAAAAGATGGGACAAGCGTTTTTCGATTAGAAACGTCTGCCAGAATTTGTTGTGGGTAAGAGAATAGATTATTCAAAAATTGAGTGTTGGAATGTTTGTGAATTGAACTTGTCGAAAAAACAGCCTGTTCCCAAGGATTGTATCACAAGTGCGAAGAGTATATTGGAAATTGTGCATACAGATGTCTTAGGAAAAAATTCTCCCGAAACTCTTGATGGCCATTGTCGTTGGAATTGTAGATACTTTCAGTCATTTCTCAAGGGTCTATTTTATGCAAAACAGGAGACGAGGACTTGAATATATTTGAACAGTTTCGGAAACCCGGGCACTTTAGTTTCTGATTGGAGGTGGAAAGTACATTTCGAATGAGTTTATGCACTATTGCGTTTTGAAACTCTCCTCCATATACACCACAAGGGAATGGAAAAATTGAACGAATTTGGGGAATTTCTGTTGCTATGGATAACGCTCGCTTGGAAAAAATGTTGGACATATGCTTTGAACATGGTTTTTACGTGAAAGCAGGCTTTGGAATACAGCTTGCGAGAAAACACCTTTTGGAATGATGTACAATGAAAAACCAAATTTATTGTCTGTCAAGTTTTCTGGAGGTGTGGCATTTATGCATATTGAAAAACCATTTTGAAAGAAGTTAGATCAAATCTCAAAAAAAGAAAATTTTCTCGGAAAATCTGACAATAGGAAGTGCTCTTTGATTAGGTTTGAAGATGAAAAAGGAGAACTCGAAATGCAAAAGTTTCGAAACAAAGATTTAATGAAAATGGATTTTACTTAACGCAACATAAGAACATAAGAAAACACAAACATTAGTCGAAGACATTGATAGCAATTCAAAAGAAGTTTCTTTTTTGAGTCAACTCTCTACACTATCCATTGCTTCCAAAAAGTGTTGAAGAGTATTTGCAAAATCAAAATTGGTTCAAAGCAAAGAAGAATGAATACGACTCTTCGGTTGAAAACATTGGTCGGTCCCTAGTGAAACGTGATGAAAAACCAGTAGGAAGTAGTTGACATTTTGCTTTGACTTTTGTCCTGATGGTGAAATATCTTGCTCTAAATTTTGTTTTGTGGCAAACATTTTAGCCAAGCTTTTGGGAAAGATTTTTATCAGACTTATCCATCCACTACTAGAATTTCCACCATTGGAATTTCGATGTGTCTGGCTTCTTCTAACGAATATAACATAAAAAATGGACATAGAAACTGCTTATTTTAATCGTCCATTTGAAAAAGATATAGTCAATAAACAATCTGAAGGCTTTTGAATACAGCTTCCGAGAAAACACCTTTTGGAATGATGTACAATGAAAAACCAAATTTATTGTCTGTCAAGTTATCTGGAGGTGTGGCATTTATGCATATTGAAAAATAGCAATTCAAAAGAAGTTTCTTTTTTGAGTCAACTTTCTACACTGTCCATTGCTTCCAAAAAGTGTTCAAGAGTATTTGCAAAATCAAAATTGGTTCAAAGCAAAGAAGAATGAATACGACTCTCTGGTTGAAAACATTGGTCGCTCCTTAGTGAAACGTGATAAAAAACCAGTAGGAATTTGTTGACATTTTGCTTTGAATTTTGTCCTGATGGTGATATATCTTGCTCTAAATTTTTCTTTTGTTGCAAACATTTTAGCCAAGTTTTTGGGAAAGATTTTTATCAGACTTATCCATCCACTACTAGACATTCCACCATTGGAATTTCGATGTGTCTGGCTTCTTCTAACGAATATAACATAAAAAATGGACATAGAAACTGCTTATAGTAATGCTCCATTTGAAAAAGATATAGTCAATAAACAATCTGAAGATTTTGAACTATTGGATGAAAATGGAAAAACCTTTGTTTGTAAATTGAAAAAAGGTTTTGTATGGTTTGAAACAATCTGGAAGAAACTGGTTTTTGACTTTGAAGGCTTTCTTGATTATATTAAGTTTTGTTAACTCGTTTCATGACAAATGTTTGTTTAAAAAAACAGGACAAAATAATAAATGAATTTTTTGTTTGTAGGTAGATGACCTAGTAGTTTGCGGCCTTTCTGAAAACTTTTTGTGATTGGTTTCATGCTGAAATTTTGAATAATTTCAAAATTAGTGATTATTCAGATTTGACGTGGCTCTTAGAAATGAAAATTTAGAGGAAATCCTCGCAACTAAAAAATAACAGAGAATTAAAATTAAAAGAGAAATTAAGAGGAAAACATTGAAAATTTCTTAGAAACTTTCAAAACAAACAACTGTAAGCCAAAAGGTACACCATTAGAGGGAAATTGCACATTTTCAAAAAAAGACTGTCCTCAGGAGTGGAGTGGGGAGCAACTTAGAATGAAAAAAACTAACTGCAAAAGTTTGATAGGTTGTCTTATCTATCTAGTTTTGTCAAGTAGACTCGATACTTGTTCTGCTGCTAATGCTCTAAAATAGTTTGTTGAAAATTCCGGAGAAGTTCAATGGAAGGCGGCCAAGTGTGTTCCTAGATACTTAGTAGGAACAACGAATCAGACTTTAACTTTCCGTAAGACTCAGGTTCTGGATTTTTCAAATTTTTTTTTGACGCTGATTGGACAGGGAGCATAGATAACAGGAGGAGTACTGATTAAAGAATACAAGAAAGACTGTTTTGATGGCAGCACCTTGAATTGGCCACACTGTTTTGACTAGCTGGCTCACACCAAACTGAGGCAACGAAAAATCTCCGAAATCATTTAAGATCTACACCAACCTGAACTCCATTTACCTTTGTTGTTTTTACTCTTATGCAGTAAGTTATATAGCTTTGCGGCAAACCTGGGTATCGCTCTCAGTTTCGCTTCACATCTAAGTTATAAGTTACAAATCTAATCCGCCGGTAACCGATGTCCATTCAGCTTTTCATTTGCTCAACAAAACATCAATTTTGGCACGTTTTGGTCAAAATTTATAATTTTTAATTCCCGGTATATAGAATTTCTAGTAATCCGATAAAGACTTGCTGGCCTTAAAATAATCGAACCAAAGAAGCTTTCGACCAATTCTGAGCAAAATTGAAAAATGTTACTGAAATCAAAAATATCTGATAATTAGACTTATTTGTGAGAGAAGCTTAGAAGAGACTGCATTTGGCCAGATTTTTAAGCTTCTGAACAAAAACAATAAAAGAATTTGATTTCAGGGCAACCTAGAGTAAAAAACAGTGAAATGCCGAAAAAAGTGTGAAAATATGCAAATGGCGTCAGAGTTTGGAGTTGGAGAAACGCTTATATCAATTGTTTTCTTGAAGGGTTTTCCTTCAGACTAGCTCAAAGTGTACTGCATCACGCCCTAAGAACTTAGCCTCAAGCGTTGCAAGAACCTTACGAAACGAGGGATCTAGGCATTTTCTTGTCAGAGTTTTACACATAGCGCTAACGTACAGAAAATTAGTTTCAACTGAATTACTTCGTCCGTGACACAACGACTAGTCACATGACTTGATGCAGTAATCAATTCATTTTCAGGTCAGTTCACAATAATAAGACGCTGCTAAAGCAGCAAAGTTCACTTGAACGCTCGACATATATCAGTAGTATAACCAGCCATATCGCCTCCATAAAAGGAATCAAATCCTGATGTTACTGCTCAACTCAAACAAAGCGCTCTTTTCACCATACACATAGTGTCTCCAGACTAGATATTGTCTCCAGACGTAAAAAACAAGATCATCGGTTTTTGAAAATCTACAGAAGATTAAATCGGAAACTTGTGCCCGTGTTGAAGACCCTACTTATAATGTTAGCACTAAGAACAAACTCGGGTCTTCAATCAGACCTTCTCAACAAAAAAGAGCTTTCTAAGCGTCATGAGAAAACGCTTCGTACCCGCCGGGCGTTCGATGAGGCCGAAGCTAATGAGACCTCTGATTTGTTTTCTTTTTTTTTTGTTTTTTTTTTGTAACCCAAGCCGTCACTGACGGCGGGACTTAGAGTCTGATCAAGAGTTGCAGGCTAGTTTGCGGTTGGTTATCTTGGCATTTTACTGAATGTATTTGCTCTCTTCTTTTTTGAGTTAAAATTTACATCCCATTTTCCAGCAGGTTTTTTGTTTTCCTTTTCCATTACAATCTCTTTTGATTCCGTTTTGGTGGATTTCTCTTTTTCCCGTTAATTTTGTAGGATGTGGCATGTTTTGGTGTGGTATAAAATCTCTGCTAACATGTAGACTGGTTGTTCAGTTTGAACGTTTGTGCATTTAAGTATATTTTAGAGTTAGCGTTGGTTTTTGTGGTTATTGTAAAGATACACATATGCTAACGTTCTAATGCCTCGTTTAATTCTTTTAGTTACCTCTTTTTTGTCTAGATATTGTTGTTTTCTAGCGTCCGACCTAAGTTTGTTTCGGAAGTACGGATTCTTAGCTTCTGGACCGTATCGATTTTTGTTATAGTACTGCGTTACCGTAAATTAATTTTTCTGGTAGATTGAATCACATAATGTCTTATGTTATCTTGTCTTGCAGTAGCCTTGTTCCGAATTCCTGGGGTGTAACTCAAGTTTGTTCTTGAGTGACAGCTGGTTTGTTTTGGTTGATTTCTTGATTGTTGTCTGCCAGCATAGTTCTTCCCACTTCTTCGCTTGTTGCAAGCCGTTTTCCCACTTCTTCGTGCGCAGTTAGACCGACATTTGCGCTTGCTCGGCATTTTCCTCTACTTCCCAATCCGTCGCGCGTCGCTTTTTTATTCACTTGATGCTTTTCCTGTGGTTTTACCGAGTACCTCCCCAGGTTGAGGTCGCGCTCGAAATCGCCTCTGATCAGACCGTCCCAGACAAGTGGGACCTCTGATCAGACCGTCCCAGACCGAAGTGACCTCTGATCAGACGAGAATGCGCTCGAAGATCATTTTGCGCTCGAATTGCGCTCGAAGCCGCCTCTGAACAGGCGAGATCCAGACCGAAGTGACCCCTAATCAGACAAGTTCCAGAATATTGTCCAGACAAGTTCCAGACCCTTGTCCAGACTAAAGTGCGTTCGAAATAGTCTGATCAGAGAATGATTTTAAACATGAACAAATCTCTCAATATCGTTATAATATATTCATTTCATCTATCATTTTATCAATGTTATATTCAACTAACAAAAAAGCAATCCTGAAAATTTTTTTAATGAAAGTAAATCGAAAAAAAAAATAAAATGATCAAAAAAAAATTACGGAGAATGCCATTTTTTATGCTTTTAACTGAAAAAATGAACTTAGACAGCTCTGCATAATAACGTCTTGATCTACTTTGATTCAAAATCTTTTCTTGAGGGGACCGGCAGTTGTTATCAGCTGGATCCCTTGGTTCTGATCAAACCCATCAGATTTGCAGATGAAGTTCCGATCAGAATGCTGTTTTATTGTTGTCTCTTACCCGAGACAACAAAAGTCATTAAGAAAACAAAAAAACTTGAAAAAAATGTCGCTCGAATTGGTCTCTGGTCAGACTAGTGTGCGCTCGAATCGGCCTCTGATCAGACTTGTGTGCGCTTGAAACTGCCTCTGATCAGACCGTCCCAGACAAGAGTGACCTCTGATCAGACTGTCCCAGAACAAAGTGGCCTCTGATCAGGCAAGTTCAGACAAAAGTGCGCTCGAAACTTTTTCCAGACCATGTAATTCGAGCGCACCGGGAACATGTGTGCGCTCGAAACTCGTCTGATCAGGGGTCACTTCGGTCTGGCCACCTCGACCTGGGTCCCCACATGACGAGAAATTTTTTCTTTGGCGGTTTGCTGGTTAATTGTAATCCTAGCATTCTGTATAACCCATTTGTGTTTTGTAATCATGTCTACGCTGCAGGAAACTTTTAGGAGCATAGTGCAACTAACAATTTAGGAGCTGACTTTAGAATTGTTCAAAAAGAACTAAACAATGTACAAAGGGGAACAGATGGGCGTGTTAAAGTTGAAGGTCTTCTTGTCATGTGCTCATATGATTTAACAAAATTAATAGGGAAGAGCGAGATACTCTTTGAACTTGTGGCGAAGACTCAACTCCACACCTGAAGAAATTGAGTCCAGAAGGGCTGCTCAAGCTGAATTAATCTGAACAACGCTTAGCAAAAACAGCGCCAGGCTCTCCAGCCGCAGCTATAACAAATGAAGGATGAAAAACTCAATAAAACTCACCGCGAGCACTTGGCTGCTGCAGCTATTAGTGAATTCGAACTGAGAGATAGTTCTCCACGATGTGAAATTAACAATGATAAATTGGGTGCCCTATTTGCTGGCAAAGGTTCAGTTAAGCGTACGCAGAGAACTAAGGATGGGATTAGTAACCTTGCATCCGAGGAATCCGTGTACAACCAAAGCAGTTCATTTTTGATACAATCAGGGTCTATCGCCAAATCTTTTGAAATGCAAATACAAGTTGAGTTTTGATCTGTACTTTGCTGTAACCTTCAGGTATAGAATCGGATACATCCAAAGCTTCTATGAAAGAGTAATCTGAACTGGCTAGTCCATTGAAGTTGATCATTGACATGAAATTGTTTAGCGCACGATGGAGCACGTGAGCCCACGATTCACCAAGGGTGTACGCACGCATCAAGTTCTTGAACACCACAGTGAATGATGGAACAAATAACAACGCGGGCTTGTTCTGGGCTGAGGACAAAACTCAACTGTCCAACCAATAGTTCTTCTCAATAAAGCAGTTTGAAAATGGAAACGAGACACATCAGAGATCAGGAATTCAGAAAAAGTACACTTTTATCATCAAAGAGGATTTAGATAGGGTTATGTAGTCAAAGGGTTATGTAGTAACAGTTCCCCGGGTCGAATGTCCTCCCTAAAATCCTCCCATTTTGATGTAAGAATGGGGGGGCGGTAATTTGTCTATGGGGGTTAAATTGATGTAAGAGTGTGGGGGTAATTTGTTCAGAGGGGGTAAAATGATGTAAGAGTTAGGCTGCAATGGGAGGACTTTTAAGGAATTACCCCCCCCCCCCCTGACTGAAATTGCCATGTAAGAGTGGGCTGCAATGGGCTGCAATGGGAGGACTTTTAAGGAATTACCCCCCATGACTGAAATTGCCATGTAAGAGTGGGCTACAATGGGCTGCAACGGGAGGACTTTTAAGGAATTACCCCCCTGACTGAAATTGCCATGTAAGAGTGGACTGCAATGGGCTGAAATGGGAGGACTTTTCAGGAATTACCCCCATGACTGAAATTGTCATGTAAGAGTGGGCTGCAATGGGCTGCAATGGGAGGACTTTCAAGGAATTACCCCCTGATTGAAATTGCCATATAGGAGTGGGCTGCAATGGGCTGCAATGGGAGGACTTTTAAGGAAATACCCCCCTGACTGAAATTGCCATGTAAGAGTGGGCTGCAAGGGGCTGCAATGGGAGGACTTTTAAGGAATTACCCCCATGACTGAAATTTTCATGTAAGAGTAGGCTGCAATGGGCTGCAATGGGAGGAGTTTTAAGGCATTACCCCCCCTGAATGAAATTGCCATGTAAGAGTGGGCTGCAATGGGCTGCAATGGGAGGACTTTTAAGGAATTACCCCCCCCCCCCTCACTGAAATTGCCATGTAAGAGTGGGCTGCAATGGGCTGCAATGGGTGGAGTTTTCAGGAATTACCCCCATGACTGAAATTGTCATGTAAGAGTGAGCTGCAATGGGCTGCATTGGGAGGACTTTTAAGGAATTAGGACTTTTAAGGAAGTGAGGGGGTAATTTGTTCAGAAGAGGTAAAATGATGTAAGAATTAAGCTGCCAACGGGGTAAAATTGTGTACGAGTGAGGGGGTAATTTGTCCAGAGGGTATAAAATGAGGTAAGAGTTGGGCTGCTCAGGGGGTAAAATGAATGGTGTAAGAGTGAGGGGGTAATTTGTTCAGAGGGGGTAAAGTGATGTAAGAGTTGGGCTGCCAAGGGGGTAAAATGGTGTAAGAGTGAGTGGGTAATTTGTCTAGAGGGGGTAAAATGAGGTAAGAGTTGGGCTGCCCAGGGGGGTAAAATGGTGTAAGAGTGAGGGGGTAATTTGTTCAGAGGGGGTAAAATGATGTAAGAGTTGGGCTGCCGAGGGGGTAAAATGGTGTAAGAGTGAGGGGGTAATTTGTTCAGAGGGGTAAAATGATGTAAGAGTGAGGGGGTAATTTGTTGTGATGGGGCAATTTTAGCAAATAATATTTATATATATAGACCGTCAAGAGTTTGACAAGCATCGATGGTCTAGAGGATAAGGCGACGCAGCTGAGGGTACAGAGGTTGTGGGTTCAAGACTGACAGTCTTCAGGTATGGGGGCTAAAAGATTGAGGGGGTTAAATGATGTAAGAGTTGGGCTGCCTGGGGGGTTAAAATGACGTTAGAGTGAAGCTGCAATGGGAGGATTTTTTAGGAAAATGCAGCTCAAAACTCTTACGTCGTTTTGGGCTGCATTGGGCTTCCAAGGGGGGTAAAATGGTGTAAGAGTGAGGGGGTAAAAAACAAATTAACCCCCACTCTTACATCTTTTTTGGTCTGCCAAGGGGGTAAAATGGTGTAAGAGTGAGGGGGTAAAAGACAAATTACCCCCAACTCTTACATCGTTTTACCAAATGGAAGCCCAATGCAGCCCAAAAAGACGTAAGAGTTTTGAGCTGCATTTTCCTAAAAAAATCCTCCCATTGCAGCTCCACTCTTACATCATTTTGAGCGGAAAAATTCAACCCGGGTCTTGATGCCCACAAAGTAGAAAATTGCTCAGATCTGGAGTGGAAATTTTGCAAATACCGACAATATTCCGATTAGGCCAGGACATGTCAGTATGGTGCTCAATGTGCCAGCAGAATCCACTGTGCGTCTTTGAACAAAGCTTTTTACGGCTCCAGATTAACTAGAATTTATGGACTAAAAACGCTTAAACAACATCTGTTTGCTGTTGTTGATATAGGGGCAGATACAGAGGTAAATTATTTACAGTTTGTGTTTCCATAATATGATCAACCATTTTGTTTTTTTCGTGGCGGAAAACCCCAAGGTCAAATGCTGTTGATTATAAATACAGGCGCCATACACTTGGGGCTAACAGATTGCACCCATATGCGATCTATGAACCACAACGAATGGCAGTTGATGAAGCAAGCCGATAACCAGAACCAACCAAAGCCGTGCTCGCAATTTTTACTTGAAAGAAGAACAAGAGAAGTACCCAAGAGGAAGGGCAATTGGTGCAATTTTTCCCTGTCGTTAGATTCAACTTTTCTAGGATTGTAAGCAATGTACCACTTCTGGTGAGCAAAATTGAATCAAAGCACTCAATGGAAAATCAGAACTTAATCTAAGGAACAGAACCTTTTGCTCGGAATTAAAAAGTATCGTAACAAGGACCCTCTGGTTGTGAGCAGCAGCACCAAGACAAAAAGTTTAACGCAACGCCTTTTTTTAAATCTTGTCTCTAAGGTTTTCGACTCTGGTCCTGTAGCACATTCACTTTGAGTGCGTGTTTAGTTCTGAAAGACATCTGGCGTGTCAGTTGACAGCACTGAGAAGCCAAGTTATCCAAAGACACAGTTGATAGAATCCTTAAATGGTGCGTTGAACTTCCACAACTGACCACAACCTTAATACCAAGAGTCTAGTTTTCCAACATCTCAAACTGCACACTTTTGCTGATGATAGATCTCAAGACATTTTTAATGCTGTCTTGTTGCCTAGTGTCCCAGTAACTTTTCTTTCCGGGGAAACTAAAAGAGCTTACATTCTTCTTATGCAAAGTTTTCATTGTAGCTTTGAAAATATTGACCCTTCCTAAGTTTGAACTTCTTGTTCAAGGGAAATTTTTTCGAACGTTGACAGCCAATGTGGAAACAAATTTCTCGTTGACAGATAGTACCATCGTTTTTGCTGTGGATAAACTATTTTGCGTTCAAGATTCAGTGCAAGCTGTGTTACTGAAACTTTGTAGTACACACGGTTGGGAACATGGAATCACGTCTCCAACTCTTAGAAACCCGGCAGTGCGAACACTCGTGGAGTATCCGAGGAAATTTTGCAATCAAGAAGCCGAGTGAAAGGATCAACTATGCCCTTCCATTTTCAGCTGTATATTGACCTTATAGATAACTTCAAGGTGGGTGTTGTAACTACAGAGCAAGAAGATAGCAATAGCATGCATCAGCGACCAAGCCCATTAAGCAACCAAGTAAAAATCTGATCAGTTTCTGTGCATACCAAAGACAATTTTGTATAATATCTTACGTGATCCGTTTCTTATCAGCAAATGTTATGGTAACATCAACGGAAGCACACCCAATCCTACAGAGTTTGACGAAGCTGAGCGTCATCTCCCTTGCTTTTTTTCAAGAAAAGTCCGTCAGTATCGGATATTTTTGCAGCAAGTCTGTCTAGAGGATCAATAGCATTGTAACGTTTATTGGATCTCCTCATAGTTTCATCAGTTATTCTGATCGACTCCTACGGCTTGTGGAAATGTACTTTGACATTAATTATCCTTTTGTACTGTATGCGCTTCAGACTTCCGTTAAAGATTTTTTGCTTCATATGCACATAAAGCATAACCGTGAAATCATCGACTTTTTATGTTAAAGTACGGAAACGTTATGCTGTCCTCAAGTTACGTTCCACGCTACATTCCAATGAATTCCGCTGTCGTTTGTGCGTGGAAAATATTCAACCAACTAAGGCTGAACTTCCTAAGGAGAGAGTTGCATACCAATCCTCCCTTTACAGACCCCGGAGCTGATTATTTTGGTCATTTATACGTCCCTATCCGTTTGATTAACGCAAAGAGGTGGTGTTTCCTCTTCAATTGTTTCACTACCTGTGTTGTCAATATGTGGTCCTGCCTATGGACACAAGTAATGGGAGTGGAGTTCTTGAGCAATGGGAGTGGAGCTGCTCGTCGCTCGTCCGGAACGCCTAAAAAGACTTGAATTGTTAACCAAACTAATTTCGTTGGATTTGATGCAGAAGAAGTGCAGTGAAAAATGGATACAATTAAAATCACCGAAGAAAATGTTAATAAATGGCATTAATTGAAGACTTAAACCGCATTGTGTGCCACGCTTTGTTGGCATCTGGGAGAAGTTGGTGTGTAGTTTTAAGAAAGTATTGTATACTATCCTCGTTGCCTCACTGATGAAACACCTCACTGATGAGGTTTTTTACTTCGCATTTTTTCTTGTCGAACTTGCAATTACAATAATTTTTACTTGGTGAAAAAACAAACAGAATTCCGTTAATAGTTGGCCTTGAAGTGTTGAATCATCATTGGCAGTATGCTTGCGCAGAATACTATGCAAACGCAATTTGGTCAAGTTGGATCAAAATTTTTGTACCTGCTCTGAACCGTAGAGCTAAGTGGAAGACGCCAGAGTTTTAAGACCACTGACTTGGTTGGGATAATTGAAGAAAGCAACCCTAGGGTTTATTGTCCCACTGCTAGACATTCCGTTACAGTTTTGTCCGGGTCACTTGCTTTGCCGTCATGTGCACACCTTCCGGGTCTCCCTTCCACCCACTCATTATGCATGTCCCGATCCTGACAACATCCTCGGATTCACTGGGTAAAAAAAACGGAAAGGCTAGACGAATAGACAAAATTTTTGGGATCTCTTGTGTTTCGCATCCCCCCACCGACAGCATAGTTGGCTTATATATTTTACGCTCCCCCTGGCGCACGTGCTATTTTTGTACTCAGTAACGTGCTATATAACGACATATAGTTTGCAACTCGGGGGCGTAAAAACACTGGGGGTAAAAGACACGGGGGGAGCAGAATAGATCCAATATTTCTCATCTGCATTGTAGTGATCAAAAATCAATCTCTGCTCGCTGTTTTTGAAAATGGTAATTCAAAAACAATTTCCCCGGGGCAAAGTCAAAGAAAGCTGTAAATTATGGCTTCCCTTTTGAACCTAATAACCATTTACTCACGGACATTTAGTATAATAGTATTACGTTGTCTAAAAGTTTTTCTAAAAGAATTATTAATCGCCAAATAAACTTACGTTTTTGGATCTTTTCTCTTGATGTTCCCAGTATAGTAGGCATGTATTATATTGCAAGCCTATCGACCGTGCCCTTTTTACACATATGAATTAAAAATTCATATGTATAAATAGAACACCGGCGCTCGAATCGCGATATATTATGCACCTATTATAATGGGTACGTCCACAGAAAAGATCCAAAAACGTAAATTTGGTTGGCTATTAATAGTTCATTTTTTAGACAACGTAATATTAACACACTAATATACTAAATGTCCGTGGGTAAATGGTTGTCATATTGAAATGGAGGTTTTAATTTAGAGCAGGGGGCTTTAAAGATCCTGAGCAGCTATGGACAGTAATATAATATGAAGTTTCATTAAAACGGTTTCATAATAAAAGGTTTCCTTAACATGAGGTTTCATGGCGTTTCCTTAACATGGGGTGAGTTGCCTCCAAATGGGGTGAGTTCAGAGCGTTATCGCTGAATTAAGCAAGTATTCTTGCGTTTAGGATAATTTATTACCCCCCCCCCCCCCCAGGTCCATGCACAAATTTTCTTCTGATCAGATTTTCCCGATTGAAATTACCACTGATCAGAATTTCCAGACCGAAATAACCACTGATCAGACTTTCCAGAGTGATTGGGTCTCTGATCAAAATTTCCTGACCGAAGGAGTTCTAACCAGACCATCTCCAGACCATGGTCCAGAATCAAATTCAGGACAATGCCCAGAGATTAATCAGACTATGATAAGACACAATTTCAAGACCAATTAACTTCTAATCAGACTCAGTCTAGACCATCTCCACAGCTGACTACTGTCCAGAAACAAAAAAAATCCCCATCAGCTCCTCCTTGCAATTTAGTGCTGACACTAGATAAATTCAGTGCTTTTAAAAAAAAGTGTCCATATTGTGTGAGATAAGCGGTGGATGTGGTGAAGTTACGTAAATTCACCGTTTAATTTAGTGTTGAGATTACATAATTTGACCGCTTAGAAAAAGTGTCCAAAATGTGTGAGAAAATGGTGAAATTATAATTTCTTTAAAAATTCGAAAAAGTTCGAGACGGAGGCAAAAGTAAGATTTTGATATTTTTTCAGTGAAAGAAGCCAACTGGGCGAAAAGCTTAGATAAAAGAGTGCACAAATAGATTTTAGCTCGTCCATGACTTAATTACGAATTGCCTTCTCCTGTAACTTAATCGTCTGGATGTCGATTAACTTTGACCTCTAACTGCTTATTGCTCACAATAGAACAAGTTCTAGGAATTTTTTCCATATTTGCTCTCAACCCCGAGATTGAGCATGTTATTGCATGGTATATCATTATGTTAAAAAGCGAAATGTGCAATCCTTAAGTTTTTTCCATTAAAGCCCCTATGGATCTATAGCTTCTGTTTCCATTGTTTTTACTATGATTGGGGGTGGGGCTTTACGCTATATGAACAATAGGCTTGGTCAGTAAAATGGGAAAGGTTCTTGTCTCTATTTTGCTTAATTCAATTTTCTCAATCTCTATCACACTTTCTTCATTTTTCTTAGGTAATCTTTATGTCTCCCCGATTCCTGATATTAAAAACAGTGCAGAGAAAAGTCTTTAGCGCCGTTAAATGAAGATCCAAAACTAAAGGGACACCAAAAAAATGATTTAGAGCCGTTCACTTTATAAAGCGCTTGCTAAATCCAATGCGTTTTTTAACAGAAAAACTAAAACTCGATTTTAAAAATCAAATGGGATTACCTTCAGCTGATAGATTACGATCCTAACATTAATTCGCAAAGTGTACAAAAAACAGAACTCTGAGATGCTGGGAAATAGCGGCCGGAGGGGACAATAAGGTATCAATTGCTTGTTTGTAGCAATTTTATTAGTCCTCTGGTTTATCGACTTTTCGATTAACCAAATTGTCGTCCAGCCCTTTTGACTTTTCGTCCTCAACAACGGGATGAACAGGAATTATCCGGAAGACAAAAAATTACCGAACATCTTGCTTAGGGCCTGAGGCCTTAAAAGTCTCTAAGTAAGCGATTTATCAAAACTAACAAGACAGTTTCAAGTTGTGAAGGGCGATGCGTCGTCTTAAAATTTTAATTCTTTCCCATCATAGCCCCCCATGAAACCATAACCTCCCAATATGGTTTAATCATTATCATTGGGATGGGGCTATAGGTTATCTGACCACTAAGCTGGGGGGGGGGGGCTATAATTGGAAAGACCCAACATTTTAACCTCCTTCTGTCAGCCGCTTCATTCAACCCTCTCCAACCACTCCCAATCCACTCCCCCACCAAAAAAACACACCTCCAACCATCCACTCTCCTCCCAACCTGCGATTTGTGCCCCCTCTCTTCCAGCTGTACCCCAACCATATCTCCGATCGCCTAAGTTCACCCAGCCCCACCCCAATCTCTTGAATCCGAATTTTTTCCACTCACATCTACTTGATGCATCCTTAAGCCCAAGTTGGCTTTTACGTAAGTTCACCGCTTGTCAGTCCAATGAGAGCAATTTGCCCAAAGTTAGCCGTATTTTTTACTTAGGAGAATAATAAGATAAAATTTTAGAATCACATTGGTCCAGAATCAAATTCAGGACAATGCCCAGATCTTAATTAGACTATGATAAGACACAATTTCATACCCAATTAACTTCTGATCAGACTCAGTCTAGACCATCTCCCCAGCTGACCACTGACCAAAAACAACAAAAATTCCCCATCAGCCCCTCCTCGCAATCTAGTGCTGACACTAGATAAATTCAGTGCTTTGAAAAACGTGTCCATATTATGTGAGATAAGCGGTGGATGTGGTGAAAATACATAAATTCACCGTTTAATTTAGTGTTGAGATTACATAATTTGACCGCTTAGAAAAAGTGTCCAAACTGTTTGAGAAAACGGTGAAGTTATAATTTCTTTAAAAATTCGAAAAAGTTGGCGACGAAGCAGAAGCAAAATTTGATATTTTTTCAGTGAAAGAAGCTGACTGGGCGAAAAACTAAGCTGGGGGGGACTATAAAGGGAAAGACCCAACATCTTAACCTCCTTCTGTCAGCCGCTTCATTCAACTCTCTCCAACCACTCCAAACCCACTCCCCCACCAAAAAAACACACCTCCAACCATCCACTCTCCTCCAACCCTGCGACTTGTGCCCCCTCTCTTCCGGCTGTACCCCAACCATATCTCCGATCGCCTAAGTTCACCCAGCCCCACCCCAATCTCTTGAATCCGAATTTTTTCCACTCACATCTACTTGATGCATCCTTAAGCCCAAGTTGGCTTTTACGTAAGTTCACCGCTTGTCAGTCCAATGAGAGCAATTTGCCCAAAGTTAGCCGTATTTTTTACTTAGGAGAATAATAAGATAAAATTTTAGAATCACATTGGTCCAGAATCAAATTCAGGACAATGCCCAGATCTTAATTAGACTATGATAAGACACAATTTCATACCTTCATACCCAATTAACTTCTGATCAGACTCAGTCTAGACCATCTCCCCAGCTGACCACTGACCAAAAACAACAAAAATTCCCCATCAGCCCCTCCTCGCAATCTAGTGCTGACACTAGATAAATTCAGTGCTTTGAAAAACGTGTCCATATTATGTGAGATAAGCGGTGGATGTGGTGAAAATACATAAATTCACCGTTTAATTTAGTGTTGAGATTACATAATTTGACCGCTTAGAAAAAGTGTCCAAACTGTTTGAGAAAACGGTGAAGTTATAATTTCTTTAAAAATTCGAAAAGGTTGGCGACGAAGCAGAAGCAAAATTTGATATTTTTTCAGTGAAAGAAGCTGACTGGGCGAAAAACTAAGCTGGGGGGGACTATAAAGGGAAAGACCCAACATCTTAACCTCCTTCTGTCAGCCGCTTCATTCAACTCTCTCCAACCACTCCAAACCCACTCCCCCACCAAAAAAACACACCTCCAACCATCCACTCTCCTCCAACCCTGCGACTTGTGCCCCCTCTCTTCCGGCTGTACCCCAACCAAATCGCCGATCGCTTAACTTCACCCAGCCGCACCCCAATCTCTTGAATCCGAATTTTTTCAACTCACATCTACTTGATGCATCCTTAAGCCCAAGTTGGCTTTTACGTAAGCCCACCGCTTGTCAGTCCAATGAGAGCAATTTGCCCAAAGTTAGCCGTATTTTTTACTTAGGAGAATAATAAGATAAAATTTTAGAATCACATTGGCCAGAATCAAATTCAGAGCAATGACCAGGTCTTAATCAGACTATGATAAGGTACAATTTCATACCCAATTAACTTCTGATCTGACTCAGTCTAGACCATCTCCCCAGCTGACTACTGTCCAAAAACAACAAAAATTTCCCATCAGCCCCTCCCCGCAATCTAGTGCTGACACTAGATAAATTCAGTGCTTTAAAAAAAGTATCCATATTATGTGAGATAAGCGGTCGATGTGGTGAAGTTACATAAATACACCGTTTAATTTAGTGTTGAGATTACATAATTTGACCGCTTAGAAAAAGTGTCCAAAATGTTTGAGAAAACGGTGAAATTATAATTTCTTTAAAATTTCGAAAAAGTTGGCGACGGAAGCAGAAGCAAAATTTCATAATTTTTCAGTGAAAGAAGCTGACTGGGCGAAAAACTTAGATAAAAGAATGCACAAATAGATTTTAGCACGTCCGTGACTTAATTACGAATTGCCTTCTCCAGTAACTTAAGTGTCTGGATGTCGATTAACTTTGACCTCTAACTGCTTATTGCTCACATTAGAGCAAGTTCTAGGGATTTTTTCTGTATTTGCTCTCAAACGCGAGATGGAGCATGTTATTGCATGGTAAATCATTATGTTAAAAGGCGAAATGTGCAATCCTTTGGTTTTTCCATTAAAGCCCCTATGGAATTATATCCTCTGTTTCCATTGTTTTTACTATGATTGGGGGTGGGGCTTTACGCTATATGACCAATAAGCTTAGTCAATAAAGTGGGAAAAGTTCTTGTCTCTATTTTGCTTTATTCAATTTTCTCAATCTCTATCACATTTTCTTAGGTATTCTTCATGTCTCCCCGATTTCTGATATTCAAAAAAGTGTACAGAAAAGTCTTTAAGGCCTTTAAATGAAGACCCAAAACTAAAGGGACCCCAAAGAAATGATTTAGAGCCGTTCACTTTATAAAGCGCTTGCTAAATCCAATGCGTTTTTAACAAAAAAACTAATACTCAATTTTAAAAATCAAACGGGATTGCCTTCAGCTGATATATTACAATCATAACATTAATTCCCAAAGTGTACAAAAAACAGAACTCTGAGATGATTGAAAATAGCGGCCAGAGGGGACAATAAGATATCAATTGCTTGTGTGTAGCGAATTTATTAGTCTTCTGGTTTTATCTGTTTTTCGATTAACCGAATTGTCGTCCAGCCCATTTGATTTTTCGTCATCAACAACGGGATGAACAGGTATTATCTGGAGGACATTAAATGACCGAACATCTTGCTTAGGGCCTGACGCCTTAAAAGTCTCTAAGTAAGCAATTTACCAAAACTGTGTTTCGAGGAGACTTAAAGGGCGATGCGTCGTCTTAAAATTTTAATTCTTTCCCATCATAGCCCCCCCATGAAACCATAGCCTCCCAATATGGTATAATCATTATCATTGGGATGGGGCTATAGGTTATCTGACCACTATGCTGGGGGGGGCTATAATGGGAAAGACCCAACATTTTAACCTCCTTCTGTCAGCCGCTTCATTCAACCCTGTCCAACCACTCCCAACCCACTCCCCCACCAAAAAAAACCACCTCCAACCGTTCACTCTCCTCCAACCCTGCGAGTTGTGCCCCCTCTCTTCCAGTTGTACCCCAACCATATCTCCGATCGCTTAACTTCACCCAGCCCCACCCCAATCTCTTGAATCCGAATTTTTTCCACTCATATCTACTTGATGCATCCTTAAGCCCCAGTTGGCTTTTCGTAAGCTCACCGCTTGTCAGTCCAATGACAGCAATTTGCTCAAAGTTAGCCGTCTTTTTTACTTAGGAGAATAATAAGATAAAATTTTAGAATCAAATTGGTCCAGAATCAATTTCAAGACATTGCCCAGATCTTAATCAGACTATGATAAGACACAATTTCATACCCAATTAACTTCTGATCAGACTCAGTACAGACCGTCTCCCCAGCTGACTACTGTCCAAAAACAACAAAAATTTCCCATCAGCCCCTCCCCGCAATCTAGTGCCAACTCTAGATAAATTCAGTGCTTTGAAAAAAGTGTCCATATTATTTGATGTAAGCGGTGGATGTGGTGAAATTACATAAATTCACCGTTTAATTTAGTGTTGAGATTACATAATTTGACCGCTTAGAAAAATTGTCCAAAATGTGTGAGAAAACAGTGAAATATAATTTCTTTAAAAATTCGAAAAAGTTGGCGACGGAAGCAGAAGCAAAATTTGATATTTTTTCAGTGAAAGAAGCTGACTGGGCAAAAAACTTAGATAAAAGAGTGCAAAAATATATTTTAGCACGTCCATGACTTAATTACGAATTGCCTTCTCCAGTAACTTATGTGTCTGGATGTCGATTAACTTTGACCTCTAACTGCTTATTGCTCACATTGGAGCAAGTTCTAGGGACTTTTTCTGTATTTGCTCTCAAACGCGAGATGGAGCATGTTATTGCATGGTAAATTCTTATATTAAAAGGCGAAATGTGCAATCCTTGGGTTTTTACATTAAAGCCCCTATGGAATTATATCCTCTGTTTCCATTGTTTTTACTATGATTGGGGGTGGGGCTTTACGCTATATGACCAATAGCCTTGGTCAATAAAGTGGGAAAAGAATTTGTCTCTATTTTGCTTAATTCAATTTTCTCAATCTCTGTCACATTTTCTTAGGTATTCTTCATGTCTCCCCGATTCCTGATATTCAAAAAAGTGTAGAGAAAAGTCTTTAAGGCCTTTAAATGAAGACCCAAAACTAAAGGGACCCCAAAGAAATGATTTAGAGCCGTTCACTTTATAAAGCGCTTGCTAAATCCAATGCGTTTTTAACAAAAAAACTAATAAACAATTTTAGGATCTTTTCCGTTTGTGCCCCCCCAGTACGTTATGCTCCCCCCAGTTACAGAGCACGTGTCATTACATAGTAAATCATTATGTAAAAATATTGCACGTGCATCTGGGGGTTGCAAATAATATGCACCCACTAAGCTGGGGGGGCGCAAACGGAAAAGATCCCAATTTTAAAAATCAAACGGGAATGCCTTCAGCTGATATATTACAATCATATCATTAATTCTCAAAGTGTACAAAAAACAGAACTCTGAGATGCTTGAAAATAGCGGCCAGAGGGGACAATAAGGTATCAATTGCTTGTGTGTAGCAAATTTATTAGTCCTCTGGTTTTATCGATTCCTCGATTAACCGAATTGTCGTCATGCGCATTTGACTTTTCGTCCTCAACAACGGGATGAACAGGTATTATCTGGAGGACATTAAATGACCGAACATCTTGCTTAGGGCCTGACGCCTTAAAAGTCTCTAAGTAAGCGATTTACCAAAACTGTGACAGTTTCAAGTTGTGATGGGCGATGCGTTGTCTAAAAATTTTGGTTCTTTTTCATTATAGCCCCCCCATGAAACCATAGCCTCCCAATATTGTATAAACATTATCTTTGGTATGGGGCTATAGGTTATCTGACCACTAAGCTGGGGGGGCTATAATGGGAAAGACCCAAAATTTTAACCCCATTCTGTCAGTCGCTTCATTCAACCCTCTTCACCCACTATCAACCCACTCCCCCTCCAAAAAATCACACCTCCAACCGACCACTCTCCTCCAACCCTGCGACTTGTGCCCCGTCTCTTCCAGCTGTACCTCGACCATATCTCCGATCGCTTAACTTCACCCAGCCCCACCCCAATTTCTTGAATCCGAATTTTTTCCACTCACATCTACTTGATGCATCCTTAAGCCCAAGTTGGCTTTTACGTAAGCCCACCGCTTGTCAGTCGAATGAGAGCAATTTGCCCGAAGTTAGTCGTATTTTTCACTTAGGAGAATAATAAGATAAAATTTTATAAAGTTTTCACACTCCTATTAATATAATATTCTACTAGCAGCAATTACTTAACGGTCGTATTTTTGCGGCGTTAAAAGAGAGGGTTTCATCCAGAAATATTTTTTGCCAAAAATGTGCGTCTTCAGTTTTCAACGCCTCAATGTTTTTCACCGGGATCTATTCTGTTCCCGCACTGTTTTTTATGAACCCTCAGTTACAAATTTTGTGTTGTTAGATAGCACATTACTATGTAAAAATAACGCGTATGCGCCTGTGTTGTGGGCAAAAAGCAATAGATTTTTTCAGCGAAAGAAAAATAACCGTGGCTTTCCCGGTTTTCCCACGCTTATTCCACCACCAATACCACAAAACCTTAGGTACAAATTGTGGTGGACCCCCACAGTATTACTAACGATCACCACCCAATCCCCATCTTATTTAGGAGTTTCCACGTAAGCATATGTCTCTCCAGGTATCATTGTTTTCTTCGCAGTAAAATTTGAGGAAAAATTCCAATTTTAGTGCATCTTTTGTGTTTCTGCCCTCCAGTACGTTATGCACCCCACCCACTCCCCTCCCCCCGTTACAGAGCATAAACCATTACATAGCAAAGTGCGCCGGGGGTGCAAATAAGATGCGCCCCCTAAGCTTGCGGGGAGGCACAAATGGAAATGATACTAGCTCATCCCCAGATTAGTGGTCAGATAACCCAGAGCCCTCCCCAATCATGGTAAACATACCATAATGGGGGGCTATAATGGGAAAAACCCGGAGATTCTGTGTGTGTTGCGTGATTTCGATTGGAGTCAATGAGAGTTTCTGGCGGTTAGCGAGAACCGGGTAGCTGTTCCAGATAAAAATGGAAAATTTCAAAGCGAATGACTTCCGCAAAGTCAGGCAACTTTGCTCAAAACACGCAACATTCACCTAATAAATTGATGAAAGTCAACCTATGGCTATGTATATAGGAGCTTTAGGAATTCGTATTGGGAATTTCATTTTCCTGCGCTAGAGACTTTCCAATTATATAGCGTGCACGTGCGTGTTTTTACACATAATAATCACATGCTTTGACTAACCATTTGACTTCTTAACCCAATTTTCCAACTTTAATAGCAAATCCTGCTCATTTTGTTCGAAGGCTGTCGTAAATCTTTGAGAAAGGTTAGAAAATTGGGGCCTTTCCCATAATAGCCCCCCCATTAAAATATAGCCTCCCATTATGGTATAATTACCATGATTGGGGGCTGTAGGATATCTGGCCACTGAGCTGGGGGGGGGGGGGGGCTATAAGGGGAAAAATCCAAAAATTGTCAACAAATTTTCACAATGTAGTTTTGGATCGCAACTGTAAACTGAAATCTTTTAAGTTGAAGAATCGCTTTCTGTAAAATTTAGGAAATACGTAGGGGTAACTAACCACTTACCCCAATGTAAAATCAAAGAATTTCATGAAAGATTGCAAAAATGCGTATTGTATGTTTATTAAACTATGGTATGTTTACCATGATTGGGGGCTATAGGTTGTATCTGACCACTAACTTATTTTTTCTCACTAACAAATGTGTGGTATATATATATATATATATATATATATATATATATATAAATATATATATATATATATATATATATATATATATATGTATATACATATATATATATATATATATGTTTATATCCATATATATATATATATATATATATATATATATATTGTATATATATATATATATATATATATATATATATATATATATATATATAGTGAAAAGCTATATAACAACATATAATTTGTAACTGGGTGATGTAAAAGACACTTAGGGGGAACAGAATAAGTCCTAAAATAGTTGTTAGCAAATAATATGTTTTGGTGACAGTGATTCAAAATTTTTGTAATGATGTTTCGGATCTTTTCCCCTTGTCCCCCCTCCCCCAGATTAGTTTGTGCATACTATTAGCACCTCCCAAATGCCGTATTTTTACATAATGATTAAGTGTGTCATGACACGTGCTCCCTAACGGGGGGATCGCAATATATTATGCACCTATTATACTGGGAAAGTCCACAGAAAGGATCCAAAAACGTAAACTTGGTTGGCTATTAATAGTTCACTTTTTAGACAACGTAATATTAACATACTAATAAACTGAAGGTCCTTGGGTAAATGGTTGTCATATTAAAAGGGAAGTTTTAAAATAGAGCTGGGGGCACAGACTTTAAAGATCCTGAACCGCTATGGAAAGTAATATAATATGAGGTTTCATTAAAAAAGTTTCATGGATCTTTTCTGTTTCTGCGCCCTAGCTTAGTGGGCGCATATTATTTGCACCCCCCCCGACGCACGTGCAACATTTTTACATAACGGTTTACTATGTAATGACACGTGCTCTGTAACTGGGGGGCGCAGAACGTACTGGAGGGGCAGAAACGGAAAAGATCCAGTTTCATAATAAAAGTTTTCCTTAAGATGAGGTTTCATAGCGTTTCCTTAACATGGTGTAAGTTCCCTCAATATGGGGTGAGTTCAGAGCTTTATCGCTGAATTAAGCAAGTATTCTTGCGTTAAGGATAATTTTTAACCCCCCGCCCCCCAGGTTGAGGTCCATACACAAATTTTCTTCTGATCAGATTTTCCCGACCGAAATTACCACTGATCAGAATTTCAACACCGAAATAACCTCTGATCAGACTTTCCAGAGTGATTAGGTCTCTGATCAAACTTTCCTGACCGAAGGAGTTCTGACTAGACCATCTCCAGACCATGGTCCAGAATCAAATTCAGGACAATGCCCAGAGCTTAATCAGACTATGATAAGACACAATTTCAAACCCAATTAACTTCTAATCAGACTCAGTCTAGACCACCTCCCCAGCTGACTACTGTCCAAAAACAACAAAAATTCCCCATCAGCCCCTCCCCGCAATCTAGTGCTGACACTACATAAATCCAGTGCTTTGAAAAAAAGTGTCCAAATTATGTGAGATAAGCGGTGGATGTGGTGAAATTACATAAATTCACCGTTTAATTTAGTGTTGAGACTACATAATTTGACCGCTGAAAAAAAGTGTCCAAAATGTGTGAGAAAACGGTGAAATATAATTTCTTTAAAAATTCGAAAAAGTTGGCGACGGAAGCAGAAAAGCAAAATTTGATATTTTTTCAGTGAAAGAAGCTGACTGGGCGAGAAACTTAGATAAAAGAGTGCACAAATAGATTTTAGCACGTCCATGACCTAATTACGAATTGCCTTCTCCAGTAACTTAAGTGTCTGGATGTCAATTAACTTTGACCTCTAACTGCTTATTGCTCACAATAGAACAAGTTCTAGGGATTTTTTCCGTATTTGCTCTCAACCCCGAGATGGAGCATGTTATTGCATGGTAAATCATTATGTTAAAAGGCGAAATGTGCAATCCTTAGATTTTTTCCATTAAAGCCCCTATGGAATTATATCCTCTGTTTCCATTGTTTTTTACTATGATTCGGGGTGGGGCTTTACGCTATATGACCAATAGCCTTGGTCAATAAAGTGGGACAAGAATTTTCTTAGGTATTCTTCATGTCTCCCCGATTCCTGATATTCAAAAAAGTGTAGAGAAAAGTCTTTAAGGCCTTTAAATGAAGACCCAAAACTAAGGGGACCCCAAAGAAATGATTTAGAGCCGTTCACTTTATAAAGCGCTTGCTAAATCCAATGCGTTTTTTAACAAAAAACTAAAACTCGATTTTAAAAATCAAATGGGATTGCCTTCAGCTGCTAGATTATGATCATAACTTTAATTCTCAAAGTGTACAAAAAACAGAATTCTGAGATGCATGAAAAGAGCGGCCGCAGGGGACAATAAGTTATCAATTGCCTGTTTCTGGCAATTTTATTAGTCCTGTGGTTTTATCGATTTCTCGATTAACCGAATTGTCGTCATGCGTATTTGACTTTTCGTCCTCAACAACGGGATGAACAGGTATTATCCGGAGGGCATTAATTGACCGAACATCTTGCTTAGGGCCTGAGGACTTAAAAGTCTCTAAGTAAGCGATTTACCAAAACTGTGACAGTTTCAAGTTGTGAAGGGCGATGCGTTGTCTAAAAATTTTGGTTCTTTCCCATTATAGCCACCCCCATGAAACCATAGCCATCCCAATATGGTATAATCATTATCATTGGGAGGGGGCTATAGGTTATCTGACCACTAAGCTGGGGGGGGGGCGGCTATAATGGGAAAGACCCAAAATTTTAACCCCCATCTGTCAGCCGCTTCATTCAACCCTCTCCACCCACTCCCAACTCACTCCTTCTCCAAAAAAACACACCTCCAACCGTCCACTCTCCTCCAGCCCTTCGACTTGTGCCCCCTCTATTCCAGCTGCACCCCAAACATATCTCCGATCGCTTAACTCCAGCCAGCCCCACCCAATCTCTTGAATCCGAATTTTTTCCACTCACATCTACTTGATGCATCCTTATGCCCAAGTTGGTTTTTACGTAAGCCCTGCGCTTGTCAGTCCAATGACAGCAATTTGCCCAAAGTTAGCCGTATTTTTTACTTAGGAGAATAATAAGATAAAATTTTATAAAGTTTTCACACTCCTATTAATATGATATTCAACTAGCAGCAAGTACTTAACGGTCGTATGTTTGCGGCGTTAAAATAGAAGGTTTCATCCAGCAAGTGCTACGCTCAAGATTTTCTTTTTTGCCAGAAATGTGTGTCTTCAGTTTTCAACGCCTGAATGTTTTTCACCGGGATCTATTCTGTTCCCCCAGTGTTTTTTATGACACCTCAGTTACAAATAATGTGTTGTTGGATAGCACATTACCTTGTAAAAATAACGCGTATGCGCTTGTGTTGTGGGCGAAAAACAATAGTTTTTTTCAGCGAATTTAAAATAACCGTGGCTTTCCCGGTTTTCCTCTGCTTATTCCACCGCCATTACCACAAAACCTTAGATACACATTGTGGTGGACCCGCACAGTATTACTAACGATCATCACCCAATCCCCATCTTATTTAGGGGTTAGAGTTTCCACCTATGCATATCTCTCTCCAGGTATCATTGTTCTCTTCGCAGTAGAATTTGAGGAAGAAATTCCAGTTTTAGTGCATCTTTTGTGTTTCTGCCCTCCAGTACGTTATGCACCACCAGTTACAAAGGACGTGCCATTACAAATTACATCATTATGTATAAATATTTCAAGTGCGTCGGGGGTGCAAATAATCTATTCACCCACTAAGCTGGTTAGGAGAAGGGGGCACAAACGGAACCGTTACGTTTCATTTTGAAACCTATCACGCTGTTTTTGCTAATATTGACAATCATGGATATGTATTTTCCGGTCTTTCCCATTTTAGGTCCAGGATCTTTACCGTTTGTGCCCCCAGTACGTTATGCCCCCCCCTCCCTCCCCCGTTACAGAGCACAATCCATTACATAGTAAAGCATTATGTAAAAATATCTCACGTGCGCCTGGGGGGTGCAAATAATATGCGCCCCCTAAGCCGCGGGGAGGCACAAATGGAAATGATACTAGCTCCTCCCCAGCTTAGTGGTCAGACAACTCAGAGCTCTCCCCAATCATGGTAAACATACCATAATGGGGCGCTATAATTTCGTGGGGGCTATAGTGGGGAACAACCCGGAGATTCTGTGTGTGTTACGTCATTTCGAGTGGAGTCAATGAGAGTTTCTGGTGGTTAGCGAGAACCAGGTAGCTCTTCCAGATAAAAATTGACAATACTTCAAAGTGAATGACTTCTGCAAAGTCAGGCAACATTGCTCAAAACACGCAACATTCACCTAATTAATTGACAAAAATCAACCTCTGGCTATGTATAAAGGAGCTTTAGGAATTCGTATTGGGAATTTCATTTTCTGGTGCTAGAGACTTTCTAATTATTTAGCGTGCACGTGCGTCTTTTTACACATATTAATCACATGCTTTGACTAACCATTTGACTTCTTAACCCAATTTTCCAACTTTATTAGCGAATCCTGCTCATTTTGTTCGAAGGCTGTCGTAAATTTTTGAGAAAGGTTAGAAAATTGGGGCCTTTCCCATAATAGCCCCCCCATTAAAATAGAGCCCCCTGATTATGGTATAACTACCATGATTGGGGGGCTGTAGCTTATCTGACCACTGAGCTGTGGGGCTATAATGGGAAGGATCAGAAAATTGCAAACAAATTTTCACAATGTAGTTTTGAACCGCAAATGTCAACTGAAAAATTTCAAAGTGAAAAATCCTTTTTTTTGTTAAATTCAGGAAATACGTAGGGGTAACTAACCAATCACCCCAATAAAAAATCAAGGAATTTCATGTAAGATTGCAAAAGTGCGTCACTCGCATTATAGACCCATCACAAAATATAGAGCCCCCATTGTTGTATGGTTACCATATGGGGGATTCTCTCATATTATAGCCCCCACGAAATTAGCCCCCGCCCCACTATGGTATATTTACCATGATTGGGGGCTATAGGTTTATACCTGACCACTAACTTATTTTCTCTCACTAACAAATTTGTGTTATGTATATATATATATATATATATATATATATATATATATATATATATATATATGAGAGTTTCTGGTGGTTAGCGAGAACCAGGTAGCTCTTCCAAATAAAAATTGACAATACTTCAAAGTGAATGACTTCTGCAAAGTCAGGCAACATTGCTCAAAACACGCAACATTCACCTAATTAATTGACAAAAATCAACCTCTGGCTATGTATAAAGGAGCTTTAGGAATTCGTATTGGGAATTTCATTTTCTGGTGCTAGAGACTTTCCAATTATTTAGGCGTGCACGTGCGTGTTTTTACACATATTAATCACATGCTTTGACTAACCATTTGACTTCTTAATCCAATTTTCCAACTTTATTAGCGAATCCTGCTCATTTTGTTCGAAGGCTGTCGTAAATTTTTGAGAAAGGTTAGAAAATTGGGGCCTTTCCCATA
>NW_027452040.1:0-27980 GCF_964194025.1 Convolutriloba macropyga
AAAAAGAACAACTATTGGCAATTTTATTTTGAACATATATAATGTTGCAAGATATTTGCTAGATGACAACCCTCGTTCGAATAGGAGACCGGGACCCTAGTCCCATAGTAAATCAGTACTGAAACATTGTATTCCATTTGTATATTGTCGGCCCAGAAATGTATCTGTTTCCAGAGCTAAAACTAAGACATTTGAACAAAAAACCATTACAATCTGAAATGAAAACCATAAAAATCTGCAATTTCGGTCCAAATTTGGCAGTTTCCGTTCCCGGCGTGTACTTTCTGGTTTCGGCGCGTTTTTACTGGTTTTGGCGGGTTTTTTGCTAATCTTAATACGTTGCTTGCAACGTTTTAAGATAATAAGGCATCATCATGCTCAAAAAGGGCAGCACCCAAAATTTCAAATTTTTTTTCGAAATTTTCACAATTTTTCATGATTTTGCTATGAACATCATGGGAATCAAAACCAAGGATGCTCAGTCTATTTTCAGAAAAAAAAAGGTATCTATGGGACTTATCCTGCACATCATGAGTGGCAAGATACTCTTAAGATACACTGATACAGTACTGGGCCGACGGTATACAATTGGAATACAATGTTTCAGCACTGATTTACTATGGCACTAGGGTCCGGGTATTCAGTAATCAAAACTAAAAAAGATGAAAACAAGCATCGCACGTAAAACTTTTTGTTTTTCCAACTCGTATTCATACTTGGGAGTCAAACGTATTTAAAAAGTCAATTTAGGCAATCTAATTTTTTGGTCTCTACATTTGACGAAAAACGAAGCTCTGTTCTCTCAGCTCCATTATTTAGAAAGAAAATGCCGTTTTCATTTCAATAATTCAGATTAGAAATCTCTGATTGAATACTGACTTTTAATTTATGATGGACCACATCGAACTTGTAACCAAATTCTTACTTTGCTGATATCAGTAGTAGATAAAACAAGGAAATCAACCACCAGTAAAATTTGTCCCTTTCTCCTAACGCTAATCGCGCATGTCGAATCGGGCCAAATTTTACTGTTTGTTGATTCCCTTGTTTTATCTACTACTATATATTAGCTCTAAATTCAATCAAAAAATCAATTAATATTGAAAAATAAAATAAAAATTAAAAAAAATCAAAGCAAAATTTACATTTCACTCTTTAAGAGTGATTCACTCTTTTCGGGATGATTCCTGAGTAGGGAGATCGCTCTTTTTCACTCTTTAAGAGCGAATCACTCTTTTTTGATGTTTTTATTATTTTTTTATACTTTTATTTCAAATTGTCTATACTCTTCAATAAATTTAAATTTTCTTTTACTTTTTTTTATATTTAACCCATTATTAAAAAATGATACAAAATTAAAGAAATGATACAAAATTATAATATTTACACGAACAACTTTCCTCTCTTTGGACAATAACTAAAGGACTTACAGCTCTAGGACTTTGTCTTTTATCTAATAAGCTTCTACTAAATCCTTTAGGTATATCTACATCTGGATGTTGTTTCTTTACATGAGCCCGTATCCCATCATATCTCACAACAGAAGCACAATATGGACAATTAACTCTAGCTGAAGTACAAAATCTACATGTATACTTACTCTCATCAAAATCAGTTAATGGTTTTACATAATTACATTTAATACAACTTCTAATTAAGACTTCTGGACTAAGGTAAAAGTTAGGGTCAGGGTTAAGGTTAGGGTTAGGGTTAGGGTTGGGGTTAAGTTTAGGGTTACGGTTAGGGTTAAGGTTAAGGTTAGGGTTAGGATCTGAGTTAGAGTCATAGATAGAATTAGAACCCGAACTAGAACTAGAGCTAGAACTAGAACTAGAACTACATTCATTTTTTAAAGAACAACCCCATGGAGAAAAATTATTAGCAGAAATACCACTTAGTATTAATTTCCCACACATACATTTATCGGTTTTATCTTTATGACTTGATGCATAATGATATTTTAAAACAGCAATGTTTCCATATTTATAGTTACACTCTAAACAATTTAAAAGCTTTTATAATAGGGTAAACTTTTATATTTACCTAATCATTTCGAGGGGTAATATTTAACCATGATTTCAATTAAATTTTTAATATTATCTTTAGATGTGATACACTCTGCTAAATATTTATTTCCTAACGTATTGAGTGTATTAGTTTTACATCTCTTTTCCAAAATCAATTCAAGGTCTAATTCTTTTTTATTTCTAACAAAATTTATAATCTCTTCTCTAAATTCCTCATTATTTCCGTATAGTCTGGTTAAAAACTTTCCTCCCTTTCTATTTAAAGTCCCATCCTCGTCGTTTATATATTCTTCTTGTATTGTATTTCGTAGATTGGACTTTACCCATGTTTCCCTATCAGCAAAGCTGCTTCGCAGATCATTACCCAACTCTTCTCCATATCCAACGTTAACTAATGTATTCACTCTACTCAACATTGTGCTTGCTCCCATTGCTACACTCCCAGCATTTCTTGATATTATATCAGGATAAATATAACTAAATATAATTAAACCTGAGCTTATAATTCCACCAATAGTTGATAAAGTTTTTATACCCTTTCCCATAATCATTTCTTTAGTTAAAACATCATTCTGTATTTTAATATTATTTAATTTAAGAAGTTTATTAAAATAGAATAAATAGTTATCGTGATTAATAACATTTCTATCTGTTGCATTTATCATGAGTGGTTTCATATATGCTACAAGTTTATTTATATCGTCTCTTTCTAATTCATCTTTTAAACTAAGAGCTTTTAAATCAAGGAAACCAACTCTTGAATCATATATCATTGTTCTATTACTATTAATAATAATAAAAGTATTTTCCTTCTTATTATGTTTAACTATACCATAACGAAGTTCATCTGACATTCCATCTGTACGATTATAATGGTCACTATTTAACTCACTAATTATTTTACTAAAGTCATGTTCACTTTATATATCTCATTAAAATTTTTAAATAGATCAGGTCCATTATAAGTTGTTAAATAAATAGTATCACAACTCATTCTTGCTGTAATAATTATTTGAGCTGGTTTATGACACATTACAATCATTTGAATATTATAATGTCTTGGTCCAGTAAAATAATAAGCTATATCCTTATTTAACCTATCACCCATATCATCAAGTACTATTACACAATTTTGAAATTTATTCATATTATTTTTTGTGATCTTGTTTATATCACAATTATTAAACCCAGTATAAAACTTATTAGACTCAGGATCTATCCAGTCTCTGTCATCTTTTTACACTACAACTATATTTTTAGCTTGATCAGTGAAACTGCTTCGCAGATCTTGGTTTTGGTTTTGGTCTTGGTTTTGGTCTTGGTTTTGGGCTTGGTTTTGGACTGAGTATAATTTTAAGTTTTGTCTAATAAAAAGTTTTTCCCCGTACCAGTTCCACCATAAACAATAGTATGTAATGGTGAATTTTCATATTCAAATCTAGCTAGACTCCTAATCATAAATTCACCAAAACTTTCTTCTAGTTTTGTATATTTACTTGGTATTGAATCATATATTATATAACAAATTCCAATTATAATAATAAGAAAAAAAGTATACCGCCCTTATCCATTTTTATATATAAAATTTTTTATATAAAAATGCTTATCCTAACTTTTGAGGAATTCAATAATAAATTTAATATTGATAATAATGCTATGAGTGATATCAGAATAAAAGATATAGGTAAAGATAAAAGTCCAACACCAATCGGAATAGTAATAAGAGATGAGACTCCAGATAGTATTCGTGAACCTAACTTCAACATTATTGTAAACTTACATCCAACTGAAGGTACACATTGGGTTTTAGTTATAGGAAGAGAAGGTGGTCCTGTGTATTACGTTGCTAGTTTTGGTGTAGAAACCCCACCATTATTTTTAGAAGAATATGTTGATCTAGGCTCTAATGAGAGAATACAACAATATGATGAATCTTATTGTGGGGCTTATTGTTTATATATGATCTATCTTATTGATAGAGGATTTAGAATTAAAAGTGCTTTGTATATTCTAGTTAATCACGTTAAATGTCCTGAAATATATAATGAGTGTTTTTGTTTGGGTTGTAATGTTAATGTTAATGATAATGCTAATGATAATGTTCATGATAAAGATAATGATAATGATAATGATAATGACATTGACAATGATAATGATCTACGAAGTAGCTTTACTAATAATGACAAGGATAATGACATTGATAATGATAATGATCTACGAAGTAGCTTTACTACTAAAGATAATGTTAATGAGAATGATCTACGAGATAGCTTTGCTAATAATGTTAATGATAATGATAATAATGATGTTAGTGATAATGTTAATGATAATGATAATGATAATGTTAATGATAATGTTATATATCAATTAGCTGAAAAACTTGGTGAAACATCGGTGAAACCGGTTCCCGGATGGACGAAGTCCTATGGCGAAGCATCGGTGGAACCGCTTCACGGATGGATAAAATCCCATCAAAAGGGTAAACCCAACAATAAAGAATGTCCTACTAACACTATCTCTATAAACATAAATGATGATCTACAATCATGGCTAAATGATGATGATATAATTACTGAAGCCACATTCCAGATAACTTTAGATGTATAATATCTGCTCCCAGTGAATGCGGTAAGACATTCTTATTAAAGTAATTCTAGCTAGTATATATATTTTGAAAAGCTATACATCATTGGACCAATTGGTGATCAATACAATGGATTAGAAAGAATAAACCCAAAAACAATTATAGAATTTGTTAAAGATATAAAAGATTTACCATCTCCTGATAAACTACCCAAACATTCAAAGAAACTAATGATATTCGATGATGTTAGAGCCAAAGAACCAGTTATTAATGAATACTTTTGCAGAGGTAGACATAATAATTGCAATATGATATATCTTGATCAAAACCTGTTCTCTCTGGATAGACAGAGTGTTAGAGAGAATTGTAATCTATTTATTTTATTTGAAAAAGAGGTAAAGTCCTAGCATCGATATATCAAGATTTCTTTAATAATGTTGAACTTAGTTATAATGATTTCGCTAATATATGTAAAAAGGTATGGAAAGAGCCTTATAATTATATTGTCGTTGATATAATTGAAAATAAAAATAATAATGCTAAACTAAGAATTAATTGGGATCGGAGAGTTTTGTAGTTTAGTTTAGGTTTAAGTTTATATCTACACCAGATCAACAAAATTGCTGACTACGTCAGATGTAAAGTAAAACCTAATACATCACCATTAAAGTCTATAGGTCTTCCATGCTCATCATTAATATGAAACTCTATATATTCTATTCTATCTTTAGTTATATTTTGATGTAAGATATAGTTGGTATAATATTCATTAGATAACCTGTTGGTTCTGTTAGAGTAAAAGTATATAGTATGTCTGTGTTATTCCCATTATCTTTAACACCAGATATCACATTACAATGAATGTTAATAGTACTAAAACCCATAATATCAACAATTTTCTGAGATGTATATTTACCTTGTTCATATACTATTTTTCTGAAGCCCAGTAATGGAGCTATTGAATTTTCTATGTCAAAGTTAATTGCACCTTGTTTTACTTCCATTAAACTTTTCATTGTATTCTTATCAGATTCTATTATAACATTACCATTAGTTTCTTCTTTTATTAATTCTGCTATTTCGAATAATTCATGTGCTCCTGGTATAATAGCTAAAATACGGGTATCTGACCCTGTTTCACCCTTGATATCATATATGAATTGATTGTTCCTTCTATTCACATTAAAAACCGAATTATAAACAGATAATCTAATTAAACTTAGTTTTGATGAGTTAAGTATAGGTTCACTAAAGTTAAACCTTTCTGTTGGCTTTATCATTCTAAAGTTAAGAGTATGCTCTTCTTTAGTTTTAGTTAAAGCTTCATGTATATTTTGCAGTTCTCTTAAGATTAAACTATCGCAGAAGCCGCTTCGTGGATCAGTCATTTTTTATCTTATAAAAATGGATTTTAATTTGGATACAACTTATGCTTATAATAATGATATACATAAAAGTAAGATTATAAAATATAAACCAAACAATCTGGCAACAATGAATACGGTTAATACCAATATTAATATCATACTCAATAGAGAAGAGAATCATTTAAATTTGCGTGATTCATATCTAGAGATAGAGTTTGTTGAGTCAGATGATGCTGGTGGTGTATTTGCTAATGATGCTAATATCAGATTAGTTAATTATGGTATGATGGCATTGTTTAGTTTAATTAAACTTGAAACTAGTGGTGGTAGGACTATTGAATGTATAGATCATTGTCATCCTAATCTATTGATGTATAAGTTATTAACTAGTATTGGTGATGAATATGAAAGTGGTTTTGTTAGAAATCAAGGCAATACAGATAGTCAATTTAAAGGTGACCATATTGCTGCACAAAGAGGTCATATGTATATGATGATTAAGATGAATGATCTATTTGGTTTTGTAAATGATTTAGAAAAGATTATTTATGGTTTAGGATTTAAACTAATATTAAAAAGAAATAATAATGATAGAGCTCTATTTAGAGTTAATGCTAACCCTGGTGCAGTTGCTAATGATGGTAATATAGAAATTAGGGATATATCATTATGTGAACCCAGTATTGATCCTAGTAATGATAATAGAATTATTGTGCAAAAGGGTTTAAGTAAAAAGAATAATATAGACTTTAGTTATTATGAAAGAAAGACATTTTATAAGAATGTACCCAATGCTACTAACTTCTTGCTTGATCTGGGTATGGAAAGTGGGATGAAAAGACCACAATATATAATAGTTGGTTTTGAAAATAATAATGTTAATGAACAAACTAATGATGCAAGTACATTTGATATAATGAATGTTACTGAATGATATTGTAAGATTGGTAGCGAGTTTTATCCTGAGGATAGAGTGAACATTAATTATGGTACCAATAATTATAATGAGGCTTTTAAAGAGATTGTTAGCTTTGTTTATAATGAGTTTATAATGGGTTTTATATGAGATTGTAATGGGTTATCACATAATATAAAACCGTATATAAATCATAGAACATTCAAAAGCAGTTATGGAATATATGTATTTGATACTAGATATCAAAGGGATCATATAGGTCCACAAACAATAAAACTTAATTTAAAATTTAGTGCTGCAGTTGCAGATGTTATATGTCTTGCATTAGTATTAACTAGAAAGGTTTTTAAATTGAATAGTGATGGTAATAAAAAGGTTGATATTATATCATAATTATAGTTTTAGTCATTGTTATGGTGGAACATGGGCGAAGCCACGTCCATGAAGCGGTTTCACCGATAGTCATAGTTATGGTGAAACATGTGCGAAGCAGTTCCTGATTAGGAAAGCTACTTCGTAGATAATTATAATTATCTGCGAAGCAGTTCCTGATAACTATTTCTTACCTGTCTTAACAAAACCCTTAGCATAAATAATATCTAGTTTCTTTTTGTTCTCTAGGATAAACCTCCAGCTTCAAGCTTAATCTTAGCCTTGGGCCTAACCTTGGGCCTAACCTTGGGCCTAACCTTGGGCCTAACCTTGGGCTTAGACTTAGGCTTATTAATAACAACAAAAGGATTATACTTTTTAACTTCCATTATTTTTTATATATAGAAATGAGTCTTTTAAATAAGTTCAAAACTAATTCTTATTGTGTTGGAGGTAGACATTATAGTGTTACTAATAACATAAGAGGTTTTATTACTTCAAAAGGTACTAAAATGTTAAAGGGTAATTGTGTTAAGTGTAAGAGAAATAAGTCAATGACTGTTAGTGATGCAACAATAGAAACAGAGGGATTGAAAGATTTCTTTAAAAGTGTTGGTAGGGCTACAGTTAACTTTGGAAAGAAGGTTGCCAATAATACAGTAAGAGCATTAGAAAAAGCAAGTAAAATAGGAAGTGCAGCTGCATCTAGAAACCCTAGAGCTGCTTTATAAGCCACACCCGATTTAATTAAATTTGCAACTACTGGTGATGGTATAAAGGTAGTACAAAAATGAAGAGGGTTATACTTAGGTACAAAGAAAAGATAATTTTCTGATTATAGTCATGATTAAATTTATGATTATAATTATATTTATATTTATGATTATGATTATATTTTATTTATGATTATGATTATGATTATGATTATGATTATGATTATATTTATATTATGTTTATGATTATTGATAAATATTAAAACTAATATTATTATTACTAAATACATTATTATAACTAACCACTAACAACTTTAAATTAAAAAACACTCAGATTGTTTTTCTTGTTCTTCTTATAATCCTCATTTACCTTAACTAATTCATTATACTCACCATTATCTATTTTATTATCATTCATTGATTTAGTATATATTCTATTAAACTTGTCACTAAACTGTTTACCTAAAATTACATTTCTGATTACTTTATAACTTTATTTCTTATTTTAGTATTAATTGTTTTTGATAATGAACCACAAACAGTTGCTGTAGCAAAAGCTGTTGGTATAGAATAATGTAATCCTATACCTGTTAATGCAACTGATGTTGATGTTGCAGTTGTTGCTATAGATGATAATACTATTTCTGTTGTCTCTGCTACGTTAATATAACTCTTATATCTACTTAACTTCTTATAATAATTATAAGTTTCAGTTTCATAATAATTTCTAATATCTTTTATAATGTTAATATTGTTGTTAAATTTATTATTAGCTTGAACTTTCCGTTTATGGATTGTTCATTAACGGTTGACAAGTTGGGAAATAGTAATCTCTCACTCGGTGCTGTTGGGTTAGTCATAGTTTCGAATATTTTAATTAGTAAAAATTCTTTCTAATTCTTTCGTTATATCTTCTTGTTTAAAACCATAATGCTTCTCTAGACCTTCTTGTTCTTTATTATCAAGTAACGTACTTCGTAAAAGTACAGCAATTATATATTGTACTATTGTCCTTTTATTCTTTAGAAGGGCTTCATCTATAAAAGAATTAGTCTATTTATTAGCTTCTTTAAATTCTTTTAGCCCAGTAGTAAACATTTCATCTAGTTGTATGTTAGTGATATTCTGATTAAACTTAATATTATCAAATTCTTGTTTTAATTGATTATATTTAGAGATAGTATCAGCAGCAATTTATTAGAAAACTTAACAGTATTTGTGACTTCATTTGTTGATTCAATAAACTCATTATTAGTTCATCATTAACTTGTGTTTCATTTAGTTGTAATGTTTTAGTTGTGACTTTATCAAATTCACCTTTTCTTAGTTCAGTTATGTTTCTACGTAAAATGTCTATTTTATTAGAAGAGGATAATAAGTTATTGTCACAATACTCTTTAATAACAACACCTTTTTCATCTATCGGAGGATGTACATTTGTAATTTTAAAGGTATCCTTCATATCAATATTATCATTATCTTCTAGGAATAACCCACGAGACTTACTTAGTGTTAAGTTGTTTGTTGATGTTGATGTTGATGTTGATTGATGTTTAGCTTGATTGAATCTGTTCCTTGTCATCTTTATATTTGTTGACAGAAAGATTTGAATCTACCAAGTAGCTGACCGTAGGTCTATCGGGGAACCCGCAACTATGTTGATCCAGCTTGTTGGCTTATAAGTGTAACTTCTTCGAAGATCAGGGAACCTGCTTGGGGAACCAAGGGCGGCGCCCTTTCGCAGATGACCGGAGGTCTATATCTAAAGAATGCAAAACCTTATTATTAGATTCAAAATCAAACTCGGATTTTAATAATTCCTATTCGTAATATTTACCTTCTATTATCTCTCCATTAATATCTTCTGTTTTATATTTTGGTGGTTGCGCTTTTAGAACTTCATTAACTTTAAACAATTCTCTATTCAAATTAGAAGTGTATCCCCTAGAGAAGATATTACGTTTATCTGCATTTCTAACAAAATCACCAACTTCAAGTTTAAGACATCAAAACTAAAAGTGTATTTAACTTTATCAGGATTATTAGAAGCGTCAACTGGTGTCATATTAATTGTTGAGTGAATATTATTGTTATATGTTACAACAGCATCATTTAATATATTAACCCAATTACTATCGCCATTGATGAACATAGGTTTATTTATTATGTGTAATAATGTTCTTTTAAATCTCTCTATGAATACAGCCTTTAAATCACTATAAGTAGAATATAGTTTTGTTTCATATTCTTTAAGTAAAGATTTAATTGTTTTATTGTAAAACTCACTACCTCTATCTACCCATAACTTTTCTGGTTTTCTATCGGGGAACCCGCAACTATGTTGATGTTCAGAGCCACCCTGTGGACTTTCACCTAATACTATTTTAAAACCATTAGTTATAGATAAACCGGATTTATTCTTCAACGGAATAGCCCATGCATATTTTGTGAATATATCTATAACAGTTAATATAAACTTAAAATTATTATTGTACTTACTTAGATGATTTATCAATTAAATCAGCTGACCATGTTTCATCTTTATATAATGGTATTATTCTTTCTCTTCTAAACTTGTTTATTTGAGGACTGAATACTTCTTTAGCTAGTAATTGTTGTTGTTGTTTTTCCACCTTTTTTATGGACGTAGTCATCTGTGAAGCAGGTTCCCTGATGGTTTCACCTATCTGCAAAGCAGGTTCCCTGATCAAGGAAAATGTGAGCTTGCTCATGGACGTAGTCATGGTTTCACCTATTTACCATAGTTAAAAACAAAATTATCTAGTTGCTCTTGGTTAATAATATTCATAGATAATATTTGCTTAGATATATCTAGCATTTCATCATATAATCCATCATGACCAGCTTTTGTTTCTAGTATTAATAATTCTAGTCTTTCTACTAAACCATTGACGAAGTCACAGCTACGCTGATTTAAATGGTAACTTCGTTGATTATTTGGGTTAGGGTTGCTATTTAAACCCCTGCCAAATACATCATCTTTTACCCTATTATACGTTTTATTGTTCTATGTCTAGCGCTTTTCTTATCCCCTTTTCATAAATCATATTTAATATCCTGTAAAAACCTTTTAATTTTGTTTTCATCTTCCTCGATTTCACCACGTTTTATATTAGGGTTAGTAAGAAAGTTTATAAACTCATCTGACAATTCATATATTTTATCCTTAACTATAAATGCAATTTCTTGGTAAATTAGTTTAACAGCGTTCATTTCAAATTCACCAACATCTAAACTTACGAACTTTAACTTTAATTAGGGATTAGATTGAACTGACATTAAATTAATATTTTGAGCCGTGTCTTTATCTACTAACATTCCTCGT
The DNA here is from genome assembly GCF_964194025.1 of Convolutriloba macropyga. NCBI lineage: Eukaryota > Metazoa > Xenacoelomorpha > Acoela > Convolutidae > Convolutriloba > Convolutriloba macropyga. The sequence continues at coordinate 11,326 of NW_027452040.1, forward strand.
TTATCTCGAGCTTTCTCTACAGCTTTGTCGTTGGACTTCACCAATGCTTCACCATTGGACTTCATTAAGGCTTCATTAAACTGGGAGCCAGCTTGCTGGATCATCTTAGTTTGTTGATCTAACTCTTAATTTTGCCAACCTATTGCTCTCAATGTTTGTTCACGTAATGCTAGATTGTGTTCATTTTGAGCTAGCCATGTTTCATTGTTTGCATTCAGTGTTTTAGTTAAAGGATCAAATAGCTCTTCTATTTCACCATAATTTTCCTGTTGTTTTAATTTATCTTCTAATCTATTTCTTCTGTTTTAATTTTCTAGATTAATTAATTCTATAAGTGTTTCTAGTTTAGTCATTTTTTATAATTATAATAAATCATTATATAGTGTAATGGCGGCAAGGATTAATTTTCTATCATCATTGATGGTTAATTCTGTCATCTAACCCTAATTTTATTAATAGCTCTTTTGGAGTAGTTTTAATCAGGGAACCTGCTTCACAGATCTTTTTTATTAAATCTCTTTTGAATGGATATAGATTCTCATCATGAGGATAACTTTTTTTATTGTTTACATTAAACCTTTTATCATCAAATATATTTAAACTAATATTACTTGTTTTAGTTGTTGTCATGTTATCACCAATGTTTTGTATTCTGCATTTATCTACTGTTCTCTGTGTATTTTTCAATAATGCATCATAATAATCTATGTGCCTAGAATTATTTTGCTTCTTTATTCCTTTTTCTTTAGTGTTTTTAGGATAATTTTTGAAGCTATATGTTTTGGGGGACAATGCTATAAATTCCTCAATAATCCTACTCCCCAGATAGTGCTTAAAATTGCCGGTGACTTTATTATTAGTTTTTATAGGTATGTCTAGATTACTTAAGTCCATATGCTCATCACTAACTTTACCTTCACTATAACTTAATACGAAACTGTCCGTATCCATATAGTGAAGTGTTAGATCTTTGAGGGATGGTTGTAGAATATTATAGAATACATCAAACATATGTAATTTGCTAAGTTCGAGTATTGTTACTCCTACATATACAGGTGAGCTATATTCTATTTTTTTTCTTTTTATATTCTATTTGGCTATAATCTGTATATCTAATTATATTCTTAAATGTTGTTTTACTTACACTTTTCCTTATCTTTTCTTCATCATACAGGAACGTGCTTTGAAAGAAGTGTAGAGGATTCATGCACATTCTTCCATACTATGAGTTATTCACTAATTTACTTACATCCTTTTCTGATTCAGTTTTAGCTGGTGCTCTTTTATTTGTATTGTTTTGTATATAATCTCTACATATATAATCTTGTTTAAATTTAATTACTCTATGTATTTTTGTTACTTTTACTACCATTTTAACATAGAACTTTAACATCCTATAATGAACCATATATTCTGTTCTGTTGTTTTGGACTAAGATTAATTTCTCTGATCTTGCCTTGCCCCATCTCTTTCTCCGTAACCTAATTCATTATCATTTATCTTTCTCTTAATAGGCATTAGTGCTAACTGTTCTGTTCTCTCTTTACATTCATTAGTATAATCAATATCTCAAACTATATAGTAACCCTGATCACTAGCATCTGGAGTATTCAATATTGTATCGAGGAACCCGCTTGGCTTGCAACAAACGAAGTCCGTTCGCGGATCTAGAATAGTAGTAGTAGTAGTAAATTGGAAGTCCTTATAAGGTAACTTTTGCATCATTGCATAACCATATAAGTTGTTTGCGTCTATGTACCATGTGGTCTTACCATCACTGTTATTTATATATCTATCACCCATTATTGCACATATACCACCTCTTTTTGCTCCAACAGAATCATCTAGCATTTGTTTATCTTGCAATGTATCTAAAGTAACACCACTTGACATTAACCAACAATCAAAACTATAACCCGGTAAACTAACGTAATGTAGTGGTTTGAGCTTGAATTCATTCATACTTAGTTTAACATATTCATTCATGCAGTAGTCTAATATTTCCACATCATTCTGTAAAAACTCTATAGTTAGATCTTTACCAGTTTTTTGACTGTTTTCATTATTAAAGTTATCTACTTCTTCTTGTGTTGGTAATTTATTATGTAGTGAGTATTTGAAGTCTTCTATTTTTAGATTGCCTATAGCTTCTTGGTAATCATCCCAACCAAAGTATTCATATGGATATAATGTGATCTAGAGGCATAGCTAGGAAGTTATAACTATCTAAGAATTGGAGACAACCAATGCTAAACATCTTAGACTTACCAGCAGCTAGTGGTATGTTATCTACTTTTCTTTTATCATTATTCTGTTTGAAGAGTTCACTGTATAGTAGGTTGAAGCCATAGCCAGAGCCATTATAGAAAATTACTGGAATGAAGTTTTGTTCTTTGTATCTTAGATTACATATTTTACATGCCGGTCCTCTATATTTACTAGTTCTATGACAATGATCTCTTACTTTATTAATACATGTTTTGCTGCAGATATGACAGCTGTTATTATTTTCATGATATAATTTATCTTCTTCTGTGAATACCATCTTTTCATTATGTTTGAAATTATTCTCAGTTTCTATTTCTAATAGAGCTCTAGAAAAACTTTTGATGCAGCCTAGACCGAAGTAGTGCTTGAAGTTACCTTGCCAGTTGTAACCCAGAGCTATTGGAATATATTCAGCTATTACATATTTACAGTCATTAGGTGTGACTTCAACAATGCAACATTCTACATCGGCAGTTATAATATTTTTTATATTCTGACGTTTGTGTTCATTTATAAAAGTAATATGTTTTTTCTTAGGACAAACAATCTCTGGTTTGAATGAGTTGTTGCGTTTGTGTTTATCATATTTAATTTGTGAGTTAAACCAATAGGTACACCTATCACAATAATAATATTTAATGTTGTTTTTATTTGGGCGATCTAACAGGGTTACTATATTTTTTATTAGGGCGCAGTGTTTTTTTTGTCCATTACTCCAAACTAGTATTCTTTCATCTTTTCTATCTTTATCAAAATCGTCCACTTGTTTAAACAATTCTACTCTGCCCCCACCACAAGGTATGTATATCCAAATATTAATATTATACAATTTCTGTATTCTTATTATATAAGCAAAATCATCTTCATGTTGTTGTCTTGGTTCAATTAGTTTATATACATATTTACTTTCTTGAGTTGCATGGTGTGGGGTGGGATATAGCCAAGCAGTTATAGTTAGTTGTAAGCAATTGTATTTATAACTACGTATATTTAATATCGATTTAGAGCTTTTGAGATCAGGATGTAAATCTTTATAACTACCAATAGATGCTTTAGTTGGTTCAATGTTTAACTGAATACTTCTTATTCCAAGAAACTCGAAATCATAACCATAACATTCATATTTTTCCTTTTCGAAATCTAGCCACCGATTGAAGTCACCATATTATACATATTGCATTATTATTAATATAATCAGTATTGAAGAAAATGTTAGTAGTTTTAACTTCTGCTTTGGTTCTTTTTTTATAATCACATTCAGCCGTGATCTTATATTTAAAATTCTTAACTTTTCTGAATTGGTAACAGTTTTAATTTCTTCTAAAGAGTAATTAGTTGCTTCGTCTATGTCTTCATTGTAATTCCCACCTTTATCAGTAATATAAAATTCTCTCATGTTCTGGCTGGAGTTTATATGAAAGTCTTCTGTGTTTTCTAGATACTTACGATTATGACTATATGAGTGAGTAGTTAGAGCTATTGTATTCCTAATTTTACGTTCTTTACATTCAAACTTAATTTTAGAGTAGATGCTGTCTTCGGTTTTGGCTTTAGTTTTAATAATATAATCATCTTCATCCGAATTATACACCCTCTCCGAGATTTCTTCTTTTTCAGACTCAAACATTTTCTCCAATAGTTTCTTATGTTTGAGATCGTATGATTGATGCCTGTATAAACCCTTCTTTGATTCAAAGGATAGATTACAGACACACACACACACATATATATATATATATATATATATATATATATACATATATTAATAAAAAAATACACTTGTCGAAATGTCCCGACATTTGCGGTTTTTGGCGGAAGAAATGTTTCTTACAATTTTCGCCTCCTTCAGGTTAGCGCTAAATGCCCTATTGTTCCGGCCCATCTTGAGGGGGGAGGAACCATATACTCGAATGGTTTTTTTTTTGTTGTTCAGACAATTTTGGCCAATCGATGTATTCATCGTAGAAAGTTGAGACCGGTATCATTAGAAAGATTGTCCAGCGTAGAATATGGAATTGAAAAGATTTCTTTGATTTAGTTTTTCACAGGCAGTTTTCGAGGTGTAAACGTTTGAGAAAATAGAGTGAAATCCGTTGAGTTTTTTCACACTTTCCGGATTTTTCTGATATAATTTAGCTAATTTTGCTAAAATTTCTTAATTTTCTTCCAGAAAGTGTTGTTGATTATTAACACTTCATTTTTCGATGAATATATATATGTATATATATATATATATATATATATATATATATAAATAAATATATATATATATATCTATATATATATATATATATATATATATATGTATATATATATATATATATATATATATAAATATTTCGAAAAATGAGGTGTTATTAAGGGACGAACAGCATTGGTAGTGCTAGTTTTGGAACAGTCTTGGACTGTTACAATCCAAAAACAATTCGGATTTTAATCAGCCGGTTTTTTTACAAAAAATTTCGATTTTTTTTTTATATATTAATTAAATAACAGAACATTGCAATTCAAAGCTCACTAGTGATAGGCTAAATTCACTTCATAAGTAGTTTCAAATTTTGTATCAAGTTTATTACTTGAAAACTTATGGTCCTTTTTCCTATTAAGAATAATTGATTTTTAAATATGTAATGGCTTATTGAAATTTGCCTCCACTTATCTCTTAATTTGGTCAGCTTGCATTTTAATGTCAGCAATGAAAGAATGTTTTCTCTTTCTACTGGATTCAAATATAATCTTTATTGCAGTTTTACACCTTAAGTTATGGTTTTTTGGCTTTGATACTACTAGATTTAACATTTTTTTATTTCCAGGTTTTTTTCTCAGTTTTTTAAGTTTTCTAGATTTGTCACATTATCACGTTATTGACAAATCATATATCACATTATCGGCTTTCAAAATAAAGCACTGTTGACCACGTTATTTCCTTAATGATATAGACTCTGGTTCTAACGGCTTCGACAATACTTTCTCGAAGAATTTAATTGAATCTTTTAATGTTGTCTTTAACTGTCGTTTATACTTTGCCTTTTTAATCGTATGAAAATTCCTGTACAATGACTCGGTTTCATTGTTTGCGTGAAAAAACAGTTGGTCTGATATTCTGATATTAGTAGATAACTGATGGCTTTCATGACTTTGAAAACAATTGTTTTCAAAAATAAAAAAACATTTCTTAACTTCGCAATTTTGTTCTCTTTATTGTCTTTTTGTTGCCTAATCTCGTTAATTACAGGCCAAATATGACTAAATAAATATCAAATGGAGGTGTGAACGGGATTTTTGTCACAAAATCTAATGTTTTTAAAGAATTCGTAATGACTTTACTGGCTTCTAAAATGGTTTTTCACAAAAAAAAAGTAAATTAATTTCGATTTTTGTAATATTTTACATTCTTTTTGTAGACGTAAGATATATTCATAATAAATATAGGTATCAAGGGCTTCACTTGGAGGAAAAAACGAACCTATTTATTTTTTTTTCGTTTTGTAATTAATGGCTTTCATCTATTTAGAAATAATTTTTTTCGAAAAAAAAACAAGTATTATTTAATTTTTTTTGCCTTTTTTTCTTTTTTGTCTCTTTGTTACTTTGTTTCAACAATGAGAGCTCACATAATGCATTTTTGGTGTGCGAAGATTGTGCAATTGAACAGTTTTTGAGGGCCAAAGTATCGCTTTACGGCTTCGAAAGCGTTCTCTGGCAAAGTTTAATTGATTTTTTGTTTGTTGTCTTTTTGTTGTTCTCTTTGTAACCGCAAAAAAATTGAATACCGACAGTTCTTAATTCCCATCATTAGAAACACTGTTAATTCTAAACCAATGGGATATTTTAGTTGATTTCTGATGGTTTTCCTTACTTTGAAATTAATTGTTTTTTTAAAGTACGCTAATTTTTCAAATTTACTGTTTCTGTTCTTTATTGTCTAATATGGGACTCGTCCCTTATCTTTTCCGGTGAATTACAAGTTATTTCGCTGTTCGTTTTGACTCGCTTGATTAATGTTGGCATATCTCATCAATCTAATGCATCATTTTTTACTCCCCTGAGTTTTTTTTGCTTTGGAGGCTCTTTTTGGTTCATACACCAATTTTTTTGATATACGTGATTTTTTGGGGTTTTCTATCTGTTCCTCATTTGGTAGACAATTATGCCAAAATTGTGGATGAGCGGGGTCGGAAGCTTATGTGTGATTGCACATTACCGAGCCTCCTTGTTTTTTCAAGCAATCGCCGCACTCACTGAAATTTCATCACTGCAAATTTGTTGCGTTGATAACTTGACTCGGGTTGAGTATGTTAGAAATTTTTACGCCGAATTTCAGGACATCATTGATTGTCGAGCCAAGATCAAGGACAATCACTTTAGTTCGAGTGCAACTTGAGGACAACGTCACAACAAATAATGGTCGAAGATGGCCTTTACATGCCTAATATCTGCCCAGTAATGTCTTTTCATTTGTCCAGGCCTCGACTGCAGAAGATATGGGGCTCGTTTTATAAAACAGTGAAGTTATTAGCTGAAGCTTGTTTGAAAATGTCTGAGAAGCGGGGTCAATTTATTCATAATTTTTGACGCTCTAACTTAAAGAGCCGTATCAAATGAACTTCTTTACATGTCTTTTGGCGGCCAACATCTCTTCAGTCATGTGACAATATGACAATTGATCACATGTAAACCAGTCTCTTCAATTTGTTTTTTTTGTTCAGACAACTTATATATGAACTCGTAAAATTGTTTCAAGATCTTCGCGACAGAAGAGCGATGGTCAAAAATTACTCATCAAATATTTTTTATTATTTTTGCTGAGTGCCATTGTTCGGTACTCGGCTATCAAATTTTGCAGAGGTTATAAATGCTCCGGCGGTCTCTTAATCATCAGTATCAGTTTTAAGTGAACCGAAAAAATATAAAGAGAAACAATACAGCTTATTATAATCAAAGCTCCACAGCCGTTTTCGTAATTTTTCATTTCTATTCATATAGAGCATTGAGAACTTTATTATCAGCGCTATAAGTTTGTTTAATTAATAGAAGCAATGATTTCTGAGTAAAAGTTATGACCAAATTTTTTTCAATTGGGTTTTCTTTTATGTGTTTTCTCTCTGTTCTTTTGTCTGGAGCTTATTTGGGACAGACATGTGATCATCTCACAATATTGGTAGGTGGAAGTTAGGTTTTGATTGCTCCGAGAACCACCTAAAGGAGGGCTATAGACAGCCAACGCAGTAAGACTATCCGAGTTAATAAGTATAATCGGAGCTGTTGTGGAATTGAAGATTTCATGAGCAACCATGTGAATTGTCGTTCTCAGCTTTATTGCAAAGTTTCCATCTTTTTGTGGTCTATTTTTTTATTTTGAACCTAATAGCCTATCAGATAATATCTTGGTAACATTCCTGGTAACAGTTTCAAATGGTTCTATTTTTGATACAATTTCATTATCCAAATAAACGGGTTAAAGTAAACAATAAGGTAAAAATAATCTATAACATAACTTGAATCCATAGTTTTCATAAGTTCGTCTATAACGCCATACCATTGTTTTCACTCATACTATGTTTATCCTTTATAGTCTGAAATTTAATCATGCGCCGCAGTTAAGTCTGAGAAGCATATTGTCAAACTTTTGTTTCTTACAACTAGTAATTACTTTAGTGATATACACGCTGTTGCGGATGCTCAAGAATCTCAGCGGAACTCAATCTTCACAGCCTAGTTCTCGAGCTTCTCGCTGGCCTGGTTCTTCACTTAAACCGATTGACTAATAATCTTGAAGAAACAATTAGTCGCTTGGTCGTATGAAAGGACGAATTTTTATTTTGGTTGAAATTAAGAGTATCCCCAATGATAACCTATGTTCAACATCTTGTTGAAGTGTGCAGGGCTTCATCATAAAGTTCGTATTGTTGCTATTTCCTTGTCAACTAATATAAAACTCGGAAGATGTTAAGATCTAGCAAAACTAAGATCTAGATGTTAAGATCTAGATGTTAAGATCTAGCAAAACAAAAGTTGATGATGAATCAAATTATAGTCTATTCTGAGAGCCAACTGCTCTTGGTAACAGTTTCAATTGGTTCGAAATTTGCTACAATTTCACTATCCAAATAAACAAGCTAGCTGAAATAATAAGGTAAATATCATCTATATCATCATCGTAAATCGTTCGCGAATCAATTACAATGATGTACGTCAATTTTTACACCGTAAATGGCAAGTAGCTGCGCAAGTTGGTTTTATTTTCAAAAACACGAATGATTATTACGTTGCACTAGATGCATTGAAAATGTGGCATCAGATCATAAACAATTAACTAAGTGTTCATGTAATTAACATAAAATGAAGTAGAGCTCTAAACACGAAATCTATGAGTAAGAATTTGCACTTTTGCATCAAATAAGTGATAATAGCACAATTTTGGGTCTGATGCAAAAGCATTCGTGGGTCCATGGCTAGCTTAAACGTTACCCTATCTAAGTTGTCCGACCAATGGTTGCTCACGTTTTCCCTTCAAAAAGCGAAGGGGGTGGACAAATTAGGAGTCCCAACATGTAAAAATTTCCAGTTTCAGTCATTTTCGAGTTTGGACAAATTCTAAGTTTTTTCAGCTTCAAAATTATGGACTTGTGGTCTCACGGGTCTTGCTTATTATTTAGAAAGGCGCCAACATCACCGGCCCTCTTTTTAATTTCGAAAACCCCATCGTAGAATACTGTTGCTAACTTCACGACTGGCGTGTTCAACTTTCCATGTGCCTGCTCATTGTTGTCAGTGAAGATTTCAATGGTTGGTCCATGTTTGTATTCACAGCGTTTACAGAGTAATCTACTAGCTTTACCAATTTGCTCTTCTCAAGTTTGTCACATGATCTTTTGACCACTTTGATCTCTAGTTCCATTGCGGGAGATATTAACAGGTCCACCACTTCCAGATCATGTCGGCATATACATGAGCCGCTCTGAACGATTTTCACAGGTCATGGTAGCGCTCGCTGGTGGCCATGATTGGAGCACTCAACTTTTTTGTTCTAGCAAAAACCGGTTTGGTGTGATCTCTGTCAGGTCTTCAGGATCGTCACTTACTGTTGTAAGCGGTCTTGCGTTGAGAGTTTGCTGTACAAGACACATTGTTGTACTGAGTACCTCGTTGATAATTCTTCAGTTGTCCAAAGTCGCAATGATTACTTCTTTTACAGCTAATCTTGAGCCAATCGTTCTCCCATTCCACCAAATTGTGATGCTTCAAGTTTGACTTGTGGTTGCTGATGATGACACTTGGGTACCCGCGTCTTTCAATGAATCTTGTTATTGCAGCTAGACATGACTCGGTGTCCATTTACTGTGCAACTTCGATGGTACTGTTCTTGTTGTTAGACAAGTGAACAGGCAGCAATATCTCTTCAAGGTACGTCGTAGGTGCGTGTAATTGGTACGCGTAATTGGGCAATGTTCAATGCTTTTGAGATGTTTTCTCTGCTTATTATCGACTTTGAATTTTTTGGAAGTGTTTGATTTGAGCAAATTGAAACAATATTTGTTCTGCTTGATGAACATCGTTTGCATTGAGTGGTCCCCTCTGCTTCGTCTTGAACCTCATGCAGAAGGTGATAAAGTTTTTGATTCTATTGAAACTACTATAGCAGTTCCAGTAAAATTGTAGCTTTGCATGTGCTTCTGTCGCTACAGCACTGATAGCCTGCTCAAGTTTGACGTCGTTCTACTGACGCCACGGCTTTGGCCAACTTTCTCCATCCTTCTGAAGTCGTTCCAACCTGTTTAACTACACAGACTCCCGGATTCCTTGAATGGACATTCCTAAGTCGGCATGTTTCCAACAAATTTGACGTGTCTACATTGAACCATCGATGAGTTTTCTGTTTTTCTGCTGCTCTGTTCACAGCGAACACTTGTTATTTCATAATTAATGCTTTTAGGCACTGTAGTGGCGTTGATGAGTCGGTCCAGGGATAAATTTTGTCAATTTGGCCATCGTGTTTGTTTGGTATCTGCTTTCTGAGATGAACTCCGTAAGTGTTGTCATTTGTCTGATGGGTGCTACACAAAATTTTTCTGTTATATATGTCAGTATTAACGTTGTGTCATGTTGAAGATATGCCAAAATGCACATTTTTTCTTCTGATGCATCTGTAAATATGTGAAGTCTCAAGTTTGCATCCTTTTTCAAAGTAAAGTCAATTTATCTACGTCGTCTTTTTTTCTCTCAACTCAGGGCACCAATCATTGAAAAGTTTTGAGTGTTCGGGTGTCAGCTCTCTGTTCCATGCTTGTCTCATTGCTGCTCAAATGCTTTTAGAAAGAAACCCATTTCCTATGGTGAGGGGTGAACATATCCTATGCGGGTCGAACACTGCTGAGACAAACGATAGATGCTGGTTCCTTCTGCCGTTTAAGCGTCTAAGACGCTTGCTGTAGCTTCCTTCCTGGAGAATTCACTATGCAAAAATCAGTTGTGTCGCTTGCCACAGTTGGGTACAATGCTTGTCCTGATTTGGAGTCCTTCGACAGCTGACCTGGTCTTCAACTAATGAAACACAGTGTGAACTTATGGACATGCTCTTGTTTTTCAGTTATTTTTATGGACTTGAACTTTTCACACGTCCAAATAGGTTGTTCTTCTTGAAGAGACTCGAGGTTTTTAGGTTTGCTTGAATCTTCAGTTTTTGAAAAGTACGGGTCTTCAGCTTATTACGGCTTTGAAATTTATTTCTCTCAAACGACGATTTTGTCGGTGTTAACGAATTCTTATAAATTGTGGCCTTGGAAGCGAGTAATTTTTTTTAAAACAATCAGAATTCCTCTCAGTAGCCGACGTTCTTGCATATACTGCAATTATTGTTCTCTCAGTTGCGGAGAAAGTTTTTTGTTGTTGATTTTAGTCCTCCTTCTGATTCTAGAATAGATATGTATCCAAGTTGTGTTAAATAGTTTAGCAAGTTTGTATCTACATTTCAATACTTGACAATGCTCGTAATATCATCATGCCAATTTGGAGGATGGTTATGTATTCTCTTGAATTGGGCGTTGACTATGACATCTGGTCTACCATTCTTCTCACAGATTATATCTTAAGCATGCTAGTATGACTGTGAGTTGAATCCCATTTTCAATAATGCTGTTTTTGCCTGGCCCGTGACGCTGGATTCAGGTATTGCAATTTTGGACAAGCGCTTATTTGTTTTTGAAGAATAACAACATCAAACATCAAAAAACCCAAGCACTCTGGCCAATCTAAAGTATCTCCTGGAAAGATAGTTAGCTATAGTTTTGACAAGCCACGGGCACCACCAATCGCTAATAGTTGATAAGTGACTTAGGGAGTGGTTTGGTTAACTGTGATCCTATTTCGACTCTCGGCAGTTCTGTTTCCCCAACTATTTATGGGACTCTGACTCCTGTTTCTCTTTTAGAATGCTGACGTTCACTGCTGTTGAAAGGTCGTCTTTGTCAACGTCGCTTCTGGTTCCGTTACACTAATTGATTTATCGATTTCTAGTTTCTTGAGAATGTTAGGATCAGTCAATAGCCCTGAAATGACTCTAACATCAGGTTGAAATGTCGCCTATAGCTTATGTGACCTTCTTGGTAGGGTAGACAACACAATTTGGAGATAGTGGCCTCTAGGGCCAGATTGCTGCGATACTGATTGTGCAAACCCTCCTCTTCTTCCTTGAATTGCGTCATGATCCAACACTTTTTATCTCATCTGGCATCGATCCAGATGCCCTTGAGCTTCCTTTGTTCAATTCACATTTTCAAAATATTTGTGCTCCGTCGGCTTCTGCTACTGCCCATCGTTTTCGAGCTTCAGCTAATGCTATTGCAGACATAATTTGACTTCTTGTTGCTGAAAATGTATTTGTAAACGTAATTCTTCTTGTCGTCGACGAAAATTAATTTCTTCACATTCATTTACTATTTCAAATTGCCGGACTCTCAGTCTTGTTGCTTTCTCATCTTGTTGTTTAGTCATCAAGTTTTCAAGCTCAAATTGCTCGACTTTACTTTGTCACAACGAGCATTAGTTGGCAACACTGAATTCCTTTCTGCGCCTTTTGGTAGCAGACTTTTTAAAAGGAACCTGAAAAGTTTCTCCCTTTGAGTTTGAGACATCCTCATTGATGACCATTACCGTCTGGTTTGATTTATTCTTGCTCATGGTTGTGAATGTCACTAGAGACCTTTGGTTTTCACAATCCTTGCTATACCCGTACTAGTTGACAAGGTCTCGAAGGTAACTCTAACTATCATTGAGGTTCACAAACCCTTGGGTGCAATCTGCTGGCTTTTTTATTCAAATCCATTCTGCGTAATCTTTTCATCCAGCTTTCCAACTAGCTCTTCCAATTGATTACACAATGTTGTTTCTCGAAGTTGTTTAAATTGCCTGCTTTTTACTTCTTATCCAGCAATGACATTTCGTTCATAACTGGAACAGCAACCCACTCTATTTTGTATACTAGCAATGTGTCCTTCCGACACAGTCTAGACCTTTTGTGCAAAAGGTTTCAATATCGAGCAGAAATGTTATTTTCTCAAATTCCCATCGCAAAGCTTTACTCTTTTCTTCTATAAGATTCTGGGTGTAATCACAGGAAGTTAAAAAGATCTTTCCTGTTAACACTCACCTCTGTTGTTGTCTGTTGTCTCCTAAATGGTCGTACGTCCTGAGGAAACATTGAAAGGCACTTTCGGCTGTCATAGGTTTGCTTTGTGTCAGGTAGCCTTCTAACTCGTAACGATGTCTGGAGAATAACTTGAGTAGGTGAGCTTGCTCTTTCTCTCTTTTTCAATCGCCTTAAATTGACCACTTGCCTTCAAGTCAACTTTTTTTCCAGTATCTGTTGGTACCTTTATTTTTGCTGGCCATCGTGGCTGGTTTTGCTTTGGTCATTCTAAACGAAATGACTGTTCGTTGATGTTTGTGTAACTCTTGTTGTTGTCCGGGTCGCCGAAACAAATATTACGGCTACTCAGCAAGAATCTCAGCTGAATTAAATCTTCACAGGATGGTTCTCGAATTTTACGCCGGCCATTTTTGTCATCTAAATCCATTGACTACTTATCTCGAGAAAACAATTAGTCGCTCGGTCGTATTAAAGGATTAGTTTTGATTTTGGTTGAAGTTAAGAGTATCCCCAAAGATAAACTATGGTCAACATTTTGCTGAAGTGCGTAGGGCTTCATCATAAATTTTGTATTGTTTCTAATTCCTTGTCAACTAATATAAAACTCGGGAGATGTTAAAACCTAGCAAAACTTAGCATAAAAGAAAAAAATTGATGAAGAATCAAATTATAGTTAACTCTGAGATCCAACTGATCTTGTTAGCAGTTCCTAATGTTTTTAATTTTGATACAAATTCAATATCCAAATTAATGGCTTAAACTAAATTATAAGGTAATTATCATCTACATCATCATCATAACTCGTTCCTGATTGGTTAATCAATTGAAATGATTTAGTTCAACTTTTGCACTGTAAATGTCTAGTAACTGCGAAATATAGTTTCATTGACAAGAACACGAATAGTTAGTGCGTTGCACTAGATGCCCTGATTATATGGCAGTTGATCATAAACAATTAACTAAGAGTTCACGGAATTATGATAAAAGGAAATATTATTTGAAAATTTGCCTTTATGCACCAAATAATTGTTAATAGCTAACTTGTGGGCCTGATGAAAAATCGTTTGTGGGTTCCCTGGTTAGCTTAGAAGTTAACCTAACCACGTGCTAAGACCGTTGGTTGCTCAGGTTTTCCTTTAAAAAAATTGGTGGTGGGGATAACTTTGGAGCCCCAACTTGTAAAATTTTCAGTTTCAGTCAATCTTGAGTTTTGACAAATTCTAAGTTTTTCAGTTTGACAATTTATTCCTGCTCTTTGATGGTTCTTGCTTATGATTTGAATTGGCGGCGCCCACAGCGCTGGAACAGCACTATGATCTATCAGAACTGAACAAGCAATAATCCTAGATCATAAAAACAATTACATATAAGTGGATATAGTTGCTTTTTTCGTTCACTTCGATAACTGATAAGAAAATAAGCAAAACTCCAAATATACACAAGTGTTTCTTCTTTTTCCACTAACAATTTTTGTGCGAGAATAGTATGTTATTTTGAGCAGTCGGCATAAATGTTTGCTCTATAAGCATTTCGAACTTCTGTAAGCAAGCTAGACTGATTTTGTGTTTACCCGGATTCGAGTCGCAGAGCCTGCTAGCGCTGGACCAACATATTTCAAGAGAAAAAAAATTCATTTCTGTGATATTGCATCTCGATATTATTTTAAGTTTTTTTTATCAGCAGTGGGCCATAGTTTGTGCCCATGTTGTCTTTATTCTGTATGGTATGAAAGTTTCTCATGCGCTGCAGTGAAGTCTGAGACGCATAATTCTTTCAACTGGTAAGTACTGTAGTAATTTGGACGCTCTTCATTCTCAAGCTAGTTTATAGGTAATTACCACTTAGCTCAGTGGTTATGGCCTGCTACGCAAATTAACTGATACAAGTACCCACGCTGAAGCTCACGTAAAGCACACCTTGTTGGTGGGAGTTAAGTTGAACATAAAATTTTTCATGCAGTATTTTTTACTCAAAAAGTAAGACAAGCCAATGTTAATTCTGACATGAAATGAGTACTGGCCATCCAGAAAAAACAAAATGTCTTTAGACTGATTCACCACTGTTTTTCTCTGTTGCCAATCTCCGGATATAACCGCAATCAAGTGTAATTACAACTAAATTGATTGCGGTATAATTTTAGCATATAATAGTAATTTGGTGCGAAAGTATGATATTGTTCTGTTTTTGGTAGTTGAAATCAACGACCTCTGTAAAATCATAACAAAGATAATTTTGGAGCACATTCAGAAACTTAAAATAATCTTCAGATGAATTGATTCAATATCCGGTTTAGTTTTTACTTCTTATATCAGTAGAGTCATTGCTGTATTGCTCTGTCTGGGTGTTTGGAGAACTGTAACAGAAGCATACTCCATATTTGCGATGATTTTTGTGTAAAAAGCATTACTATCTCATATTTTTCCTCATCTTGTTTCGGAAAAAAAAACAATTAATTGAGGTCTTCTTAATCGTTCTGGAAGCATTAAAAACTGAGACGATTTCTTGCAGCCAAAACTCCAGATATTTCATTCGTACTCATTTTACAATCACAAATTAGCCTTTAAGAAAATAGCACACCAGCAAAATTTTCGTCATCAAAGAGACCCACATTTCGTAAAAAGCGCAAAATATTCAAAATAGACCTATGTTTTACACCCAAGAAGTGTAGGAAAAAATCACTTGATAAGGAAGAAGCTCACCATGATCGTTAGATCATCAGGATTGTAATATCAAAATATACGGCAACTGATCGTTTGATTGATTATTATAAAAATTTTGAAGCGCTTGAGTTAGGTGGAATTTTCATACAACTTCAAAAAAATTATATTGTCTAAATCAAGTCTTATTTCTTCTGTTTAAATCAGATCCTAAAAGTTCACTGCTTGCAACAATTCTGATGCACACTTGATAAGTACATGTTTATTCCTACTAAAATAAATCAACAGGGGATCTGTTCCACAATTACCCTCCCCTCTTTGGTACCTAGTAGAGATTCGCTTTTTTCTGTGGTATGCTTTACCACAATATTACTTGGTCTTGAGTTTAGATAGCTGAATATCAGTTCAAGCGCAACAGCGGACCACCGCCCCCACTCGGAAATCCTTTGGCATCGTATCTGATTGTCGTATCTGATTGATTAATGAATCGCTCGCTTAAATTCTATTCATGAATAGTCCCCTTTTTGCAACAGATCCCAATAAGTTTGAATTGCCAAAAAATTTGGTTCGTTCTCTAATCATTGTTGATGATCCCGCAGACCTTAAAGTAACTGATTTTATGCGTCGGAATTTCTGCTGTTGCAACAATTTTTCATTGTTTTAAGTTGGTTCATAGGCTTCGGAAATTGAGGTTCGTTTCACGTCGATGTCTCCAGTTGCGTTTGACATCTCATGATGCCTTTTTGTGGTCAATCTGCAAAATCTGTCATAAAAACTGATCTCTTTGTTTCGGAGTATAATGATACCCCCTTTGGCGCCCTTCGAAAACTGAAACTTACTGGAAGCATCCTTGCTTGCCATTGGTCCTGGCACAAATTAGATGCAAAAGTAAAAAAACTTGCGGACACCGAATTCCTCACACTTCAACACTTCATTTGAGTAGAATCGATTAATTTTTTTTCAGAATCTTCACGAGGCTATTGTTTTGCAGAAGGGCGATATCCCTATCTGGACTACGACTGCTGAAAATTAATGTTTCATGCGCAGCACTAAGAGGTTCAGGACAATTTTAGAAATCTAAT
>NW_027452041.1:0-9081 GCF_964194025.1 Convolutriloba macropyga
TAGTCATGCGTATTGTGTTAAAATTGTCCTTTAAAATTGTGCAAATAGTTGACAGGTTTTATATGGCTCCAATGTTAGTTCAGTTAACGCTTACTGCGAAAGGTTAACCACAAAAAGTTGTTGAAAACTATGAAAGCTAACAACAGCTTAACGAGGAAACTGATTATTATCGAGCCTGAGTTTTGCTGAGCTGACTTACAGCATCATATGGCGCAGCTATCAATCAAATCGCCTATAGGCATTCCCGTCTTTTGTTAATTGGGAGCTAACTCTCCCCAGGAATGGAAGACCTGATTCTCGGCAATTAAAATGGTCGTTATGGCAAAAGAGAGCATGTACGCTGAAAAACTTCTGAGACTGAGACCGACACTTAAGATTTGTTTTACCCAAACATCTCAACATAGAGGGATATTTAAGAAAACTACACAGAAGAAGAAGAAGAAGAAGATAGAATGCGGGAGATCTGTAATTAGAAAAGAGACGTGGATTGGGAAAAGGAGGGCAAGCAAATACGGAACAGATGCCCGCTAAAAGATAGACACACTTGGGACGAAGAAGGCCTCAAAAATAGAAGTATAGTATACTTGTCCCTAAGGACCGAAGTGACAAGAATTGCTCACCAACAAAATGAGCTTACGAAAAGAGATGTCTGCTCCACGCATGAATTTGTTCACGAGCTCGTTCACGCGACCTAAGTTTAGAACAAAAGAACGCTTCCAACACTTCACAACTACGGAGATTTCAAATAATAGCCTGGAAATTTTTTTCAGTAGACTTCGAGAACTCGGCTCAAAAGCGGTTCTTGGAACAGCAGAAGTAGATATAATCAAAGACTTACTTCTTCGTTTCAAAAATGAACAACACAACAAAAAAGATGAGGTTTCTCTGAGAATCAAAAACAAATTCTCACATGAACTGGACTCGAAAAGAAACAAAAGAATCCGGAATAACACAAATAGCGGCAAATATAAAAAGCACACAAACATTCCGAGGTATCGTGAAACAGCAACATTGAACAACAAAAAAGATCCAGAAATACCCGCAATGTTGGCGATATGTCGGTGGTTTCATCTTAAATCACAAAAACCTATGCGGGGCGAAGCCTCTCGATAGAACGTATGTAAGAAGTTTGGACACTACTCAAAAATGTGTAGATCAAGTATCCCACACAATTCCTGGAGACAACCAAGCCAAACAATAACTACTCGATCCCCACATACAAGAAGAGTAAGAAATGTCAACCAGAGGAGTGAATCCAACACTTCTCTAGATCAAATCCTTGAGGAGGAAACACTGGATGCAGAGTTATCATTTTATAAAAGGGAACTAACCAAAAACTGGGCCAGCATCAAACAAACCGAAACAAAAAAATCAATCAAAAACGAAGAAAACGTAATTCTAAACAAACACAGCGAGGTCGAAGTATGGATCAAAACATGGACTCAAAACAGAATTGAACAAATGTGGCTTGCAGACACTGGATCTCCAGTAAGCTTTGTATCAAATTCAGTAACGCAACGAATTCAGAAAAAGCTCACGTAAAAGGATATAGGTTCAATTCGGATACAGAGTACAAATGCTTCAAAAAAAGATAATGAAATACAAAGAAATATCATGTTAGAACTGACATCTGGATCATGGACAGCCGAAAAATGCGAAGTCTAATGGGACGTGATATTTTGTGCAAACTTGGACTACCACTTCAACAAACAGATCCCCAGGGATCAAGTGAACACATAAATTCAATTTCAAACATTGAAATTAACAAAAAAGTATAAAATTGAGTGTTCAAAAATTACTCACACCAATTTACAAGACTCGGAAAATCAAAAAAGCATTAAGCAGATTAAACGTTTAAAAATAAACATGATCTGTGTCAACAAAATAAAGGAGAGTACCGTTACAGATCCTCAAAAAAGTAGAACATAAACTTAAAAAAACTAATCAATGATAAACCATTTTTTCGTCTCAATTAGTGTCCAGAAAATCTGTTTCTAAGTGCAGTTGTAGTCATCTCAAAATAGACACATACGTTAAATTAGCACAAGACTCCAGAAAAATTAACCAGGCAATAAACAAAAACAAGTATCAGATGCAAAGCATAGACCACCTCATGGACGCAGTGGCTTTGTTCATATCCGAACGTACTATAGTCACCGGGTATCTCTAGCTATCCGAAATTGATTCAAACATTGCTTACTGCTAGATTCCCCTGGACGAATAAATATCAAAGCATTGCATTTTTAAATTTATAGGAAGGAAAAGCTAGTGGAATCCATCTATTCCTTAGAGGAAATCCATGTATCAACCTATCGTTTCACAAATGGCTTAATCGACATGCTTGCAACTTTCCAGAAAACAACAGTCAAAACACTAGAGTGAATTCACTCAAAATTTGCACTCTTAGATGATATATTGATGATAACAGAAAGAAAACCTTCGCAACCAAGAAACCAAATTAGGTCAAACCTTAAATAAACTAGACCAAGAAGTAATAACAATAAATCTTTAGAAATGCAAATTGCCAAAAAAACAATATTGATTGGATTCCAAATAAATACTCAGGAGTTAGGCCAGAAATAATTAAATCAGAAACAATTTGGAAGAATCCACCGTTTCATCTGATTCATTCAAAACTTGGCGGAAAAGTCACAGTCATTTCGCTGCTACATAAGGGAGAAGGAAAAAAAGCAAATTAATATTGAACAAAAAGACGCATTCTAAAAAATTAGTAAAAAAACAAATTTGAAAAGATTATCGAAAATAAACACTTCGACACACAAGAGGAAACACATATAAAATGCAACGCTAGCAAAAAAAATGGCCTGGTAGCATGCATAGGACGAAGAACACAGTGATTATTTGGCTACCAATTGCATATGCAAGTAGATCCTTAAACGAGTACGAACAGCGTTACAGAACAAACTAACTGGAACAGTTATAATTAGACTGGGCTTTAGAACATCTCAAACACTTTGTGATAGTGACAGAATTTACCCTACAAACAGACCAACAAGCACTTCTAACAGGCCTAAAAGACAGCATTGGAAACAAAACCCACTAAAGAGGGTTAGCTAGATGGGTAGATAGAACACAACCATTTAACTTTAGCGTCAAACATGTTCCAGGAACTAAAGTGGGGTTTACTGATTACTTAAGTAGACACCCTAACCAAAAAGCGCTGACCCAACAACCAACGATGCACATTATATCTTAAATCTAATAGACGATTTCCCATTTGTAGTAAAGTATAATTCATTCAAATCTAAGCACGCTTACTCGAATTCAACTACCAGGCAATAAACAAAAACAAGTATCAGGTGCAAAGCATAGACCACCTCATGGACGCAGTGGCTTTGTTCATATCCGAACGTACTATAATCACCAGGTAGCTCTAGTTTTCCGAAAAAAACTCAAACATTGCGCACAGCTAGATTCTCCTGGACGAATCAATAACAAAGCATTGCAATATTAAAATTATAGGAGGGAAAAGCTACTGGAATTTATCTATTTCGTAGAGGAAAGACCATTTATCAACCTATCGTTTCACACATGGCTTAATCGACATGCCTGCAACTTTCTAGAAAACAATAGCCAAAACATTAGAATGAATTCACTCAAAATTTGCATTCTTAGATGATATATTAATGATAACAAAAGAAAACCTTCGAAACCAAGAAAACAGATTAGGTCAAATCTTAAATAAACTAGACCAAAGAAGGAATAACAATAAATCTTTAGAAATGCAATTTGCCAAAAAAAACATTATCGATAGGATTCCATATAAGTACTCAGGGAGTTAGGCCAGTAATAATTAAATCATAAACAGTTTAGAAAATAAACAAACCTGAAACATTTCAGATCCTTCATGGGAAGAATCCACCGTTTCATCTGATTCATTCAAAACTTGGCGGAAAAGTCACGTTCAATTCGCTGCTACATAAGGGAGAAGCAAAACAAAGCAAATTAATATTGAACAAAAAGACGCATTCTAAAAAATTAGTAAAAAACAAATTTGAAAAGATTATCGAAAATAAACACTTCGACACATAAGAGGAAACACATATAAAATGCAACGCTAGCAAAAAAATGGCCTGGGAGCATGCATAGGACGAAGAACACAGTGATTATTTGGCTACCAATTGCATATGCAAGTAGATCCTTAAATGAGTACGAACAGCGTTACAGAACAAACCAACTGGAACAGTTATAATTAGACTGGGCTTTAGAACATCTCAAACACTTTGTGATAGTGACAGAATTTACCCTACAAACAGACCAACAAGCACTTCTAACAGGCCTAAAAGACAGCATTGGAAACAAAACCCACTAAAGAGGTTTAGCTAGATGGGTAGATAGAACACAACCATTTAACTTTAGCGTCAAACATGTTCCAGGAACTAAAGTGGGGTTTACTGATTACTTAGGTAGACACCCTAACCAAAAAACGCTGACCCAACAACCAACGATGCACATTATATCTTAAATCTAATAGACGATTTCCTATTTGTAGTAAAGGATAATTCATTCAAATCTAAGCACGCTTACTCGAATTCAACTACCAGGCAATAAACAAAAACAAGTATCAGGTGCAAAGCATAGACCACCTCATGGACCACCAAGAAAACAAATTAGGTCAAATCTTAAATAAACTAGACCAAAGAAGGAATAACAATAAATCTTTAGAAATGCAATTTGCCAAAAAACATTATCGATAGGATTCCATATAAATACTCAGGGAGTTAGGCCAGTAATAATTAAATCAGAAACAGTTTAGAAACTAAACAAACCTGAAACAACTCAGATCCTTCAAGGGAAGCATCCACCGTTTAATCAGATTCATTCCAAACTTGGCGGAAAAGTCAGAGTCAATTCGCTGCTACATAAGGGAGAAGGAAAACAAAGCAAATTAATATTGAATAAAAAGACGCATTGAAAAAAATTAAAAAAAAACAAAGTTGAAAGATTATCGAAATTAAACACTTAGACACGCAAGAGAAAACACACATAAAAAGCAACGCTAGCAAAAAAGGCCTGGGCGCAAGCATAGGATAAAAAACACAGTGATTAGTTGGCTACCAATTGCATGTGCAATTAGATCCTTAAACGAGTGCGAGCAGCGTTAGAGAACAAACCAACTGAAACAGTTATAATAGTTATAATTAGACTGGGCTTTAGAACATCTCAAACATTTTGTAAAAGAGACAGAATTTACCCTTCAAACAGACGATCAAGCACTACTAACAGCTCTCAAAAATATTATTGGAAACAAAACACTCTAAACTCGGTTAGCCAGATGGGTAGATAGAACAAAACCAATTAACTTTAACGTCAAACATGTTCCAGGAAATGAAGTGGGGTTTACTGATTACTTAAGTAGACACCCTAACCAAAAAGCGCTGACCCAACAACCAACGATACACATTAGATCTTAAATCTGTTAAACGATTTCACATTTGTAATGAAGGATAATTAATTTAAAGCTAAGCACGCTTACTCGAATTCAATCACAGACATAAACCAAATAAACAATGACGTCAGCGAACGCAAAGTATAAAACACGGGAAAAAAGAACGCTTTTTGTCTTTACAGGCCTATTCAACAGTCGCTCAAGAATTTACAAAAAAAATTCATTCCAATTATTTCATTGCAAAATTCTCTATCTGCTAACAATATAAATTTTGGTTACTACGCTTGTAGGCCCTATTTTGACACCTTCAGCAAACAAATTACAAAGAAAAAAGAGACCCAAAGAAAAAAGAGACCCAAAGAAAAAAGAGTACAAAACAAGCTACTATTCGTACACAAATCGACGAAAGGGATAAATGAAAAAAGCCGTGAGCAACTGAGACCCGACCCCAATAAGAGAATTTCTCTATGAGCCTAGAACAAAATATGCCCGATTACCGTCAAAACTTAGCCAGAGTCATCGGGGTAGAGTTTTTTGCACAGGCAAACCAAAAAACAAACGCCTAGCTCTAACCATTAAATTAAATCAAGAACAGTATTGGAAAACCTTTAAGAAAAGTAGCCCATATTTTTATTCGTAAATGAGGGAATTATCAAAAACTCGCACTTGTTGCATCTTATACGACAACCAATTTTTGACTCCTCGGCAAATTAAAGAGCTTTTAATTGATTCTTCACATCAAACTCAACCGGTGAAAGATGGAATTGTGATATTAGCTGACCTAATTAGCTGCATACACCGAGATGTCACCGCACGAGCCAAATCATGCTCTGACTGCTTCAAAAAAAGTAAGAATCTAAACGCAGTAATCCTGAAAACAATCATAGGTATCCTTCCTCCAGTAAACGAACCAGATGAGGAGGTACAAATTGACTTCCCGGAACCTATTCCATCCCGTAATAATAAAACTGACTACTACATTCTAGCAAGTGTAGATAGACTATCTAGATACGCTAAAGCACAAGAATTCAAGGACCATGATACGACAACGGCTATTTCATACTTAGAAGACTACTGCTCTTTTCACGGAACCTCTAGGGCATTAAGATCTGACCAAGCTCAAGCTTTTAAAGCACACGAATTTGAAATATTTTGATTCGACAAAAACATAAAACTTATAATCGCTCCCGTGTTAGACCTTATAGACCTTAGAGCTACTGGTATGGTCGAACGCATGGTCCAAGCAATAAAAAGAAAACTCTCATTATTGGAATCTGACCCACTCCTGTCCGATGCAGACCTAGCAGGAAATTGTCAGGAAACGAATCGGAAACATCAGGTGAATACCTAACAAAGCAACAACAATAACCCCGTTTGAAACCCTTTTGGCCGTAAAAAAACACAGAACTACCAATCATAGTTGTAAAGCCATCATTAATGAACGTATCAAACAAACAAATACGTTCGTTCATTTTAGATAAGAAGATCCTCACGCATACTGTAATCAGCAGAGAACTAATGTTGTGTTAAAATATTGATTCATGGACATCCAGTTAAGAAGTGAGGAAACAAACGAACAATCCCCAGGAACCAGCCAGTACGTCGATTCCGAAAACTTAGAGAACGCGCGTTTCTGGTAAGAACTCTCCTATTAAACTAACTCCATCAAAACTGGAAGTTACATTTGGTAGCAGGACACAAACGGTAATATTCAATAAGTAAAATGTAGCTGAAATAACACTACCTTGAAGACAAAGAACCCAGAGTTACAATTAAACCATTTTGGAACATCATTACGGGTGGAACTATAACAAACTATACTCCACATACTATAACTCTAGGTACTCCTACAAGTAATAACACAGTAATACGACAGAACGATCTAGCCGCAGTATCTCAGAAAAAACATAGACTTATAGATATGGTTGCATGTAGAAACTGCAGGAGAGTTTAAACGAAAATGCAGAAAGAAAGTTTTTACTTAGAAGAGGAAAAAAACAAAGAAGCAGCAAGCATCCCGTGGGACCCGAAGAAGAGTCTCAATAGATGTGAAAAAAAAATCTACGTCGCCACAGACAAGGCGAAACAAGGACCAATAAATCTCGCCCCAATGACGCACGCCGGCGTAGTCCAGTTGAAAAACAATACCGACGACAAAAAAATCCGTCGCTCAATACTGAAAACCCCGTCAAAAAAGAAAACACCAGAAAAAAGCACATAAACACGTTCGACGAAAAATGCAGGACACAAGAAACAATTCTGAATGCAACTGTCATTCACGGACAAAACGACGAAGGCAGCACTTGAAGATTCAACCAGATCAAAGGACAGCATTCGCCTCGACAAGCCTAAGCTACCCTTACCACAAGAAAAACAGATCATTTATACAAGTATCTGATGCTGAACTACAATCTTCAAACACAGTGAAGCTCCACGACATCGAATCTGATTCACCAGCTCAACCACCGTTAGGAATCTATACATATTCGGATGCATCAGGTTTCACGCAAAAGTCAAGTAGGAGCGCTCTTATCCAAAACGCCATAAACAACAACAATCCCCCGGGAAAACATCCAACCGACCAAATCCTTTCTAATGAAATCTAATTAAAAATGGACAGTTTAGTAGCGAAAATTTAAGTAAAAAGTCGAACAACACAGAAAAAAACCACAGATCGAAGTTGTTTTCCTAGACACTACAACATCTGAAATCATTCCAAGGGTTCCAACCCAAAAGTCTCAAAAGAGGTGGAGCAACAATCTACTTCAACACGCGTACCAGCGTTAACGAAACCGAAAGTCAAAAACAAAGCGAAACAAGGACCATTAAATATCGCCCCAATACCGCAGGCCGACGTAATCAATATAGCAAAAACAAAGTCAGCGAAAAGAAAGCCTTCGCCCAGTACTGAAACCCCACCAAACAAGTAACACCAAAAACACCACATAAACACGTTTGACGAAAAATGCAGGACACAAGAAACTATTCTGAATGTGAGTGTCAGTCACGGACAAGGCGAAGCAGGCAGCACTTGAAAAGTCAACCAGATCAAGGGACAACTTTCGCCTCCACAAGCCTAAGCTACCCTTACCAAAAAAAAATCCAATCATTTATACAAGTATCTGATGCAGAACTACAACCATCAAAACACAGTGAAGCTCCACGACATCGAATCTGATTCACCAGCTCAACCATCGTTCCGAATCTATACCTCTTCGGATGCAACAGGTTTTAAGCAAAAGTCAAGTAATAGCCCTCCTAACCAATATGCCATAAACGACACAAATCACCGGGAAACATTGATCCTACGACCAAATCATCAAAAAATCTAATGAAATCCCACCAAAAATTGGCCGTATATATATATATATATATATATATATATATATTATATATATATAAAATTATATATATATATATATATATATATATATATATATATATATATATATATATATATACTTATATATAAAATATATCTTATTTGAAAACGGTAGTATGTTGACTTCATGGATTCACTTTTGATATGCCTTGTTTAATGTGTTAAAAATGTCAGAAAAAACGGTGGAACTGTTTGGTCACCATGTTATTCAGTCAACGCTTTGTGCGAAGAACGCAGTATCAGTTTTGAAAAAGTTGTGAATGCTAACCACAGCTTTCCGAGAGAAAAG
>NW_027452042.1:0-17260 GCF_964194025.1 Convolutriloba macropyga
AAGATCTAGCAAAAAATATTGTTAGAGAAATAAATATTAGTCTAATCTAAGCGCCAACTGCTGTTTATGACAGTTTCTAATGGTTCTAAACACAATATGGTCTCACTATCCAAACCATTGGTTTACATTTTTTGTGATGAAGTTAAGAAAATCAATAGTGATAATCTATATTCAAACTCGTGCTGCAATTTGTAAGGTTTCACCGAGTGTTAGTAACGTTGCTAAGTTCCTATCAAGTAAGCTGAACTAAATTAAAAGTCGCAAGATCTTAAGAACTATTAAAAATTAGCAAAAAAAGACTAGCAAAAAGTTATTAAAGAACCAAATGTTTGTCTACTCTGAGCGCCAAGCCAACTAATCTTCATAACAGTTTCTAATGGTTCTAAACCCAATGTGGTTTCCACTATCCAAGCAATTTGGGTTACACTAAATAATAAAAAAAATCAATTATAACATCATTGCTACTCGTTTCTGGATGGTTAATCAAGAAAGTGATTTAGGTCATTGTTTACATAGTAAATGTCAAATTACTGCAATGTTCAGTTTTATTGAAATAAGCATGGCCTGGCTGTTACGTAGCTCTAAGAACCTCAAAATTGGGGTATTTGGCCTTTAATGAACAGCTAAAACAACACAAGATAAAGAACTTAGAAATATTAACAGTGAATGAGAAATTTCAAAAATTGCCAGTCCTGCGCCATGTAAGTGCTTATAGCCATTTGAGTCTAATGCGATAACGTTTGTTGGGCCCATGAATAGCTTAGGGGAAGCCTTACCCTCGTGTCAAAACATCGGGTTGCTCAGGTTTTTCCTTACCGAACATCGGGGGTTGGACAAATTTTGGGTCCCAACTTGTAAAACTTTTCAGTATTGACCATTTTTGAGTTTTGAGAAATTCTAACTTTTTTCAGTTTCACGTCGAATTTGGCCACTTTTCTTCATCTGGCTGGAGCCATGGAGGCCCGTTTAACCACAGGAACTCCCGGAGTCCTTCAGTGGACAATCTTTGGGTTCCAAAATCGGCAGGGTTTTTGACACCTTTGACGTGTCTCCATTGAACCATGGGTGATTTTTCCAGTATTTACGCTGGCCTGTTGGCAGCGAACACTTGTTGTTTCTTGTGCGCTGCTTGTAGCCACTGTAGTACCGTTGATGAGTTGGTCCAATGATAGATTTTGTCAACTCTAACATCATGCTCATTGAGTATCTACATTCTGAGCCAGGCTCCGTAAACTGCGGCCTGGAGTTCTGAACTTGGGTATTGTGATGTGTCAGTTAGGTGCCACACGGCATTTCTCTACTACATAGGCCGGTCTCAGTGTTGCTCCATCTTGCAGATATACCGCGATGTACCTTGCTTCTTCTGATGCATCTGCAAAGATGTGAAGTCTCCAGTTTGAACATCCATTTTCGAAAAATAGTCGATTTATTGAAATTGTCCTTTTTTCTCTCAAATCAGAGCAGCAATCTTTTGAGAGTTATGAGTGATCTGCTGACAACTCTTTCTCCCGTGCTTACCCCATTGCTGTCCAAACGCCTTCAAGTAGAAATCGCATTCGTATGATGAAGAATGAACGTATCCCAACAAGACTGCGTTATCATTCGCCACTTGGTGCAAGGCGTAAATTGTAGAAGTCGGCGAGCTTTTTGCCCCAAAAACGTGTTTTGTGTGCTCGTTAATTTCCATTTTTTGTTCTGAATCTTCTAGTCAGAGAAATGGTAGAAATCGATTGTCATCGCTTGGGACTGTGGAAGAGACACTGCTTCTAATTCGGCTGATAAAGTTTTTTGATGCTGTCGAAAGCGAAAATTAATTCCAATTGCACTCTGCAGCAAGTCCGGTCCGGATTGAAGTTTGTCGTTGAGGGCCACGCCTTGATACTTTGCTGCTGCGTTGCAATACTTCTGACAATTTAAGATTTATGCGGGTTAATGACAGGATGAAGTGGCAAAAACAATTGCAGTTTGTGTTTGGTTTTATTCAGTTCGGTTTGGTCAACTTTTCGAATGTATCCAATTTTGACGTCCGTGTCTATGGTTTCTTGGTAGCACAGCTTCAGCGCTTTGTCTTTCTGCAGGCGCCGTTCTAGGAACTTGAGTTGCCCCATTGAAGGTTAGACTTTTGTTCACCAACTTCACTTCGTCCTGTCGCCACAGAAGTCCAATTTCCTATCATTCAACGTTGAGTTGCGTTGTTTGCTTCAACGTCTTTATTGCTCGTTGTTCCTCTATTGAATGACCGGTGAAATCACAGTTTGAGGCGTAGGACTCGATAGTCCATCACTTACTCAACTGCTTTGCTAAATTATTATCTGCTATTGATGTTGCTGTTGTGGCAAGTGTTGCTGCCTGCTTCGCTCGTATCGGATCACTTAAGGTCAGCCATTCTTGGATTTTACTGCCAATGGTGCAATTTGTCTTCTGACTTCTTGAATTCGAGGGGGTGATGAAATTTTCTCATTTAAATTGTGGGTCTGATTTGGCAAGTTTCTTAAATTTGGGTAACGGTCTTTCAACTCTTGCAGCTCCACAATCTGATCACCCAACTTCAGTTTCCCGCCCAAATGTTTGTCTTTTCTGAGCGCCAAGCCAACTGATCTTCATAACAGTTTCTAATGGTTCTAAACACAATGTGGTTTCCACTATCCAAGCATTTTGGGTTACACTAAATAATAAAAAAAATCAATTATAACATCATTGCTACTCGTTTCTGGATGGTTAATCAAGAAAGTGATTTAGGTCATTGTTTACATAGTAAATGTCAAATTACTGCAATGTTCAGTTTTATTGAAATAAGCAGGGCGTGGCTGTTAAGTAGCTCTAAGAACCTCAAAATTGGGGTATTTGGCCTTTAATGAACAGCTAAAACAACACAAGATAAAGAACTTACAAATATTAACAATGAATGAAAAAATTTCAAAAATTGCCAGTCCTGCGCCATGTAAGTCAACTTTTCGAATGTATCCAATTTTGACGTCCGTGTCTATGGTTTCTTGGTAGCACTGCTTCAGCGCTTTGTCTTTCTGCAGGCGCCGTTCTAGGAACTTGAGTTGCCCCATTGAAGGTTAGACTTTTGTTCACCAACTTCACTTCGTCCTGTCGCCACAGAAGTCCAATTTCCTATCATTCAACGTTGAGTTGCGTTGTTTGCTTCAACGTCTTTATTGCTCGTTGTTCCTCTATTGAATGACCGGTGAAATCACAGTTTGAGGCGTAGGACTCGTTAGTCCATCACTTACTCAACTGCTTTGCTAAATTATTATCTGCTATTGATGTTGCTGTTGTGGCAAGTGTTGCTGCCTGCTTCGCTCGTATCGGATCACTTAAGGTCAGCCATTCTTGGATTTTACTGCCAATGGTGCAATTTGTCTTCTGACTTCTTGAATTCGAGGGGGTGATGAAATTTTCTCATTTAAATTGTGGGTCTGATTTGGCAAGTTTCTTAAATTTGGGTAACGGTCTTTCAACTCTTGCAGCTCCACAATCTGATCACCCAACTTCAGTTTCCCGCCCAAATGTTTGTCTTTTCTGAGCGCCAAGCCAACTGATCTTCATAACAGTTTCTAATGGTTCTAAACACAATGTGGTTTCCACTATCCAAGCATTTTGGGTTACACTAAATAATAAAAAAAATCAATTATAACATCATTGCTACTCGTTTCTGGATGGTTAATCAAGAAAGTGATTTAGGTCATTGTTTACATAGTAAATGTCAAATTACTGCAATGTTCAGTTTTATTGAAATAAGCAGGGCGTGGCTGTTAAGTAGCTCTAAGAACCTCAAAATTGGGGTATTTGGCCTTTAATGAACAGCTAAAACAACACAAGATAAAGAACTTACAAATATTAACAATGAATGAAAAAATTTCAAAAATTGCCAGTCCTGCGCCATGTAAGTCAACTTTTCGAATGTATCCAATTTTGACGTCCGTGTCTATGGTTTCTTGGTAGCACTGCTTCAGCGCTTTGTCTTTCTGCAGGCGCCGTTCTAGGAACTTGAGTTGCCCCATTGAAGGTTAGACTTTTGTTCACCAACTTCACTTCGTCCTGTCGCCACAGAAGTCCAATTTCCTATCATTCAACGTTGAGTTGCGTTGTTTGCTTCAACGTCTTTATTGCTCGTTGTTCCTCAATTGAATGACCGGTGAAATCACAGTTTGAGGCGTAGGACTCGATAGTCCATCACTTACTCAACTGCTTTGCTAAATTATTATCTGCTATTGATGTTGCTGTTGTGGCAAGTGTTGCTGCCTGCTTCGCTCGTATCGGATCACTTAAGGTCAGCCATTCTTGGATTTTACTGCCAATGGTGCAATTTGTCTTCTGACTTCTTGAATTCGAGGGGTTGATGAAATTTTCTCATTTAAATTGTGGGTCTGATTTGGCAAGTTTCTTAAATTTGGGTAACGGTCTTTCAACTCTTGCAGCTCCACAATCTGATCACCCAACTTCAGTTTCCCGCCCAAATGTTTGTCTATTCTGAGCGCCAAGCCAACTGATCTTCATAACAGTTTCTAATGGTTCTAAACACAATGTGGTTTCCACTATCCAAGCATTTTGGGTTACACTAAATAATAAAAAAAATCAATTATAACATCATTGCTACTCGTTTCTGGATGGTTAATCAAGAAAGTGATTTAGGTCATTGTTTACATAGTAAATGCCAAATTACTGCAATGTTCAGTTTTATTGAAATAAGCAGGGCGTGGCTGTTAAGTAGCTCTAAGAACCTCAAAATTGGGGTATTTGGCCTTTAATGAACAGCTAAAACAACACAAGATAAAGAACTTACAAATATTAACAATGAATGAAAAAATTTCAAAATTTGCCAGTCCTGCGCCATGTAAGTGCTTATAGCCATTTGAGTCTAATGCGATAACGTTTGTTGGGCCCAAGAATAGCTTAGGGGAAGCCTTACCCTCGTGTCAAAACATCGGGTTGCTCAGGTTTTTCCTTACCAAACATCGGGTTTGGACAAATTTTGGGTCCCAACTTGTAAAACTTTTCAGTATTGACCATTTTTGAGTTTTGACAAATTCTAACTTTTTTCAGTTTCACGTCGAATTTGGCCACTTTTCTTCATCTGGCTGGAGCCATGCAGGCCCGTTTAACCACAGGAACTCCCGGAGTCCTTCAGTGGACAATCTTCGGGTTCCAAAATCGGCAGGGTTTTTGACACCTTTGACGTGTCTCCATTGACCCATGGATGATTTTTCCAGTATTTACGCTGGCCTGTTGGCAGCGAACATTTGTTGTTTTTTGTGCGCTGCTTGTAGCCACTGTAGTACCGTTGATGAGTTGGTCCAATGATAGATTTTGTCATTTCTAACATCATGCTCATTGAGTATCTATATTCTGAGCCAGGCTCCGTAAACTGCGGCCTGGAGTTCTGAACTTGGGTATTGTGATGTGTCAGTTAGGTGCAACACGGCATTTCTCTACTACATAGGCCGGTCTCAGTGTTGCTCCATCTTGCAGATATACCGCGATGTACCTTGCTTCTTCTGATGCATCTGCAAAGATGTGAAGTCTCCAGTTTGAACATGCATTTAAGAAAAATAGTCGATTTTTTGACATTGTCCTTTTTTCTCTCAAATCAGAGCAGTAAATCTTTTGAGAATTATGAGTGGTCTGCTGACAACTCTTTCTCCCGTGCTTACCCCATTGCTGTCCAAACGCTTTCAAGTGGAACTCGCATTCGTATGATGAAGAATGAACGTATCCCAACAAGACTGCGTTATCATTCGCCACTTGGTGCAAGGCGTAAATTGTAGAAGTCGGCAAGCTTTTTGCCCCAAAAACGTGTTTTGTGTGCTGGTTAATTTCCATTTTTTGTTCTGAATCTTCTAGTCAGAGAAGTGGTAGAAATCGGTTGTCATCGCTTGGGACTGTGGAAGAGACACTGCTTCTAATTCGGCTGATAAAGCTATTTGATGCTGTCGAAAGCGAAAATTAATTTCAATCGCACTCTGCAGCAAGTCCGGTCCGGATTGAAGTTTGTCGTTGAGGGCCATGCCATGATACTTTGCTGCTGCGTTGCAAAACTTCTGACCATTTAAGATTTATGCGGGTTATTGACAGGATGAAGTGGCAAAAACAATTGCAGTTTATGTTTGTTTTTATTCAGTTCGGTTTGGTCAACTTTTCGAATGTATCCAATTTTGACGTCCGTGCCAATGGTTCCATGGTAGCACTGCTTCAGCGCTTTGTCTTTCTGCAGGCGCCGTTCTAGGAACTTGAGTTGCCCCATTGCAGATTAGACTTTGTTCACCAACTTCACTTCGTCCTGTCGCCACAGAATTCCAACTTCCTACCATTCAAAGTTGAGTTGCGTTGTTTGCTCCAACGTCTTTATTGCTCGTTGTTCCTCTATTGAATGACCGGTGAAATCACAGTTTGAGGCGTAGGACTCGATAGTCCATCACTTACTCAACTGCTTTGCTAAATTATTATCTGCTATTGATGTTGCTGTTTTGGCAAGTGCTGCTGCCTGCTTCCCTCGTATCGGATCACTTAAGGTCAGCCATTCTTGGATTTTACTGCCAATGGTGCAATTTGTCTTCTGACTTCTTGAATTCGAGGGGGTGATGAAATTTTCTCATTTAATTTGTGGGTCTGATTTGGCAAGTTTCTTAAATTTGGGTAACGGTCTTTCAACTCTTGCAGCTCCACAATCTGATCACCCAACTTCAGTTTCCCGCCCACATAGAATTGAACTTTTTTCAATGACCGAGACTTCTTATGGACTTAAATTCTGTAAGCCGTGGATCCCTGATACTGATAAGGACGCTTTTCTGCCTTGAAGTTGAAGTTTAGCTACTACTAATGAGATCGAAGATCCCAAATTACACATTGCTAGTACATTTAGGCTTAGTTCTCTGTTTGTCAGCTTAATCCGCACCACTGGGAGTCCTCCTTGAGTGATGTTAACGGCTACTGCTGTTGTAGCATCTGATACATTTTTTGTATTATCCTTATTCGTGAAGTCGTTGTGAAGAAGTCTGTTGTGTCGCCTTCAACATTTGGGTACAATACATGTCCTGCTTTTGCGGTCCATCAAAAAAATAACTGTTCTCAAACAATTGAATCACAGTCGTTACTTCTGGTTATGCTCTCGTCGTTCATTTATTTTCATTGATTTGAACATTTTTCACAAGTCCAAAGAGGGTTTAGTCCGTCCTTGAAAGGACATTTGAGGTTGTTGGGTCTACTTGAGCCTTGAGCGTTTGAAGCAAAGGTACTCGTCTTCTGTTTATCCCGGCTTTGAAACTAATTTCTGTCAAACGAACAGTTTGTCTGTGCTAACAAGTTCTCCTGAATTACTCTTTTGGAGGCAAGCCACTCTTTGAAAACAATCAGGTTGCCTCTTAGCAAATCTTATTCTCTCAGTTGCAGAAAGAGTTTTCTCGTTGTTGAACTTAGTCCTCCGTCTGATTCTAGGTCGCACGTTTATCCAAGTTGAGTTACAGTATTCATCACAATTGTAACCACATTTGCAAATTTGACGATGCTCGTTGAATCATCGTGCCTAACTGGATGATGAGTATGTATTTGCCTGAATTGAGCATTGACTACGACATCTGATCTGTCATACTTTTCACAGAGTACATCCCACGCACGATAGCATAATTGTGAGCGAAATCCAATTCCCGATGTTGATGCTTTTGCTTGACCCGTGAGGCTGGTCTTCGGGTATTGCATCTTTTCCGTATCGCGGATTTGTTTTTGATGAACAACAACAGAATGACCCAACCACTCTAGACACTCCCTAGTATCTCTTGAAAACTCAGTTAGCTGTAGTTTTGGCACGCTACTGGCACCACCGCTCTGCAAGTGTTGGTAAATAACTTTGCGAGTAGTTTCATTCACTGTGCTCTTGTTTCTACTCTCCTACTCTCGGCAGATCTGTTTCGAGAGCTGTCTATGGGAGTCAGACTCCTGTTTCTGTTTTGGAACGCTGACTTTCCTGTGTGCTGAAACGTCATTCTTGTCAATGGTGCTTGTGGGTCCGTTACTCTAACTGAATAACGGATTTCTGATTTCTTGAGAATACTTGAATCTTGCAGTTGCGTTGAGAAAACTCCTACACACCGCGGTTGGAACAGCGGGGTATTTTTTGGGTAGGCGCCAAAAGAATTGTCAACTCTGTCCTGAGTGACCTTCTTAGAGGGTTCGATCAAAACATTTGGAGATAGTGGCCGGCTAGAGCCAGACTGTTGGGCCACTGATTTTGCCCAGCCTGCAGTTCTTCCTAGAGTGCGCCTCGATCCAACACTTTCTAAGTCATCTGCCTGCAACCCAGATGCGCTTGAAATTTTGTTAGTTCAATTTCCAAGCGCTTTTGCACTTCTTCATCTTCAGTTTTCTTTCTTTTTTAAATTCTAGGGCTCGCTCATTCTGTCGAAAACGTAGTTCGTCTTCTTGTTGTTGCAATTTCAGAAGAAATTCATATTTTTGTGAACGTAATTCTTCTTGCTGACGACAAAATTCTGTTTCCTCACGCTCCTACTTAAGCTCTATCTTTCGGTCTTGCTCTCTTTGCTGTTTTTTTCTTAACTCTTAGATTTTCAGGCTACATTTAATCGACCTTTCGCCTTCTCGATGATCGCGAGTTGGCGATACGGGGTTGTTTTCTGCTTCTTCGTGTAGCAGAATGCTTGGAATAAACCTCAACTTTGTCTTTAGCGATCTCTATTGTTCCATTATCCGTATCAAATACAATCTCGTTTGGGTCCTTATCACCAGCTGATATGGAAAACATCAACGATGTTTGGTTCCCACAATCCTTGCTGTGCCCGTACTGCTTGATCAGGTTCCTAGAGTGACTCCTACAATTACTGAGGTTCTCAAACTCTCGGGCGCAATCTGCTCACTTTATCATTCGAATCCCTTGTGTTTAGATTTCATCTAGTTGTATAATTAAGTGTTCCACCTGATTCCACAACGTCTGTTTTTTGGAGTCGCTTATGTTTTCTGTTTTCAGCTTCTTCTCCAAATTTGAAAATTCAATCACATTTCAATCACGCCTTCACTGATTTGTGTGCCCGAAACGTGCTTTTTCAACAACCGAAGAGTTCTGTGCAAAAACTCTCAATGTGTTGGAGAAATGGTACTTTGTAAGCTACACATCTCAAAACTTTACTTTTTTCTTCTAGCATACGCTTGGTGTTATTGTCGAAAGCCTTCTAAATACTCTGACGTTGATAGTAACCTCTGCTGCTTTCTGTTGTTTTCTAAGTTTTTGTACGTCCCGAAAAAGCATCGATAGGCACTTTCGGTTGTCATTGTTTTGTTTTATGTCAGGTAGCCTTCTAGCTCGCTGAGGGGTCTGGAGAATAACTTGAGCAGGTCAGCTTGCTACTTCTCTAACGTCTTTAGTTGACAACTCGTCTTCCAATCCACTGTTTTCCAGTGCCCGTTTGTACTTTTTCTGGCCCTTGTTACTGGTTGGGCTTTGGTCTATCTAATTGAATTGAATAATCGTTGCTGTTCGAATCACGGTTGCTGTTGTTGACCAAGCCGATTGACCAAATGTTGCGGCTGCTCATGAACCTCAATGGAACTGACATATCACAGCCTGGTTCTCGAGCTTTACGCCAGCCTGGTTCTTCACAGGGTTCGATTGACTAATAATCTTGTCGAAGCAATTAGTCGCACGGATGTATTAAAAGACTGTACCTTTAATAAGGTTGATAGAACTTATGAAACTCCTTAGTGATAGTCTATATTCAATCTCGTGCTGAAGTTTCTAGAGCTTCAGCCTGTGTTAGTTATGTTGCTTACTTCTCGTCAAGTAAGCTCAACTAACTTAAAGTTTGCAAGATCTTTAGATCTAGCAAAACTTAGCAAAAAAGACAAAAGTTGTCGAAGAATCAAACTTTAGTCTAATCTGAGAGCCAATTGCTCTTTATAACAGTTTCTAATGGTTCTAAAAACAATACGGTTTCACTATTCAAACAATGTGGTTAAACTAAATGATCAAACAAATATCTTTTGTAACATCATTGCTACTCGTTTCTGATTGGTTAATCAAGGAAGTGATTCGGGTCATTGTTCATAGTAAATGTCAAATTACTGCAATGTTTACTTTCATTGACATAAGCACGGATGGTTATTAGCGTGCTCTTAATGCCTCAAATGAAAGGTAATTGACCTTTAATGAACAGCTAAAATATCATAAAATATCAACTAAGGAATATAAACAATAAATGAAAAAATATCGAAAACTGCTTGCACCATATAAGTGCTGATAGCCACACTTGTGGGTCTGATGCGATAACGTTTGTTGGATCCATCAATAGCTACCCGTGAGGTAACCCTACCCGTGTGCCATATACTCGGGTTGATCTGTTTTTACTTTCTCAAAAATCGGGGGGTGGACAAATTTTCGGTCCCAAATTGTAAAATTTTTCAGTTTTGACGATTTTTTGAGTTTTGACAAACTCTAACGTTTTTTTACTTTCAAAAGCTATTTCTTGCTTTCTGAGGGCTCTGGTTGCTTTTTGAAGTGGCGCCAGCACACACACACACACAGACACACACACACACACAAACACGATCACATACACACACGCACTCTCACCCGCACGCAAATTTGCGATCACCCATATATATTTATAGTGATCAATTTCTCAAGATTGTGGAAGCGATTGGACCGTGAACCTATATGTCTCTTTCTGAAGTTTCAAGAGCTCTAAAAATCTCATCTAGTTGAGAGGAAACCGATGAGATTAGAGTTTTTTATATATAGAATGGAATCAGAGTTCGGATAGCAGTGTATTGAGGTTAAGAACATATCAAAAATTCTGGGATTCGAAACCTTCCAATTTTTTCTGGGATCATAATCGCTCAATTCCAATAACCTTCCAGATACAGACTAACACAAATATAAAACAGTAAAGGCAATATCCAGATTGAACAACAGAAGCAGCAGCAATAACAGTACTACCGGAAAACTTTCTTGAATTTTTTCTTTGCCTGTTCTCTAACGGATGCGTTGGAAAACATGTATAGGCCGGGATTTATCAAGGACACTAACATATATGGGGATCTGAGTAATAGAGTAGCATAGAAAAGAGTCATTGCGGGTCCCAGGTTTAGGTGCGCGACCCTAGACCGCTCTGATCAGACAATTTCCCAGACTTTGCACTCTTATCAGATCATCGTGCGACTCAAAGCTCTCTGATCAGACCGTGATGCGAACCAAGAAATTGTGCGACCGTAGTGCGACCCAAAAGACCTCTGGTCAGACCATCGTACGACCCATATCTCTCTGATCAGACTATCGTGCGTCCCAAAATTTTCGTGCGACTCTGCCGCGACCCAAAATTTTGTGCGATTTTAGTGCGACCAACGCTCCCTCTGATCAGACCATTCCTGAATACATGTTATAATCCGTTATCATTTGTTTAAATTATTCAATTCAAACCTATATACTAAGCAACTTAAAATTTAATAATTAAGTATATTTTTTTTAGGTTAGGACAAAACTCATAGATAAAATAGAAGTCATTTCGAGGAGCCTACAACTTTTCTTTTGAGTCATCAAAAACAGTGAAAAAAAACTGCAGTCAAGTAAATATGGTCAGTTAATGCTTTGTGGTCAGATTTTGGGGCAACTTTTGTCCAGACTTTGGTCTCTGATCAGACCGTAGCGCGACCATTGCCCATACCATTTCCCAGATCATGCCCTCTGATCAGACCGTAGTGAGACCATTGTCCAGACCATCGTGCGATTCAAGCATTTCCCAGACCATGTATTTTGGGTCGCACCACGCCACCAGTGTGCCACCCAAATGGTCTGATCAGAGCAGTCTAGGCTCGCGCACCTAAACCTGGGGTGTCAAGAATCTGAAATTTACCATAAACTGAGTGCAAACCCAAAATAGAGGCCGTTAAAGTAGTCGGAATTGCAGTTGAAATGAAAGTTACGCCAACAAGAAAAAATGACAAAGTAACGCGCCGGTTTTTCTCCAATTGCTTCAATTCGGCGGCAGCTGTCGGCGATAATAGCACGTTGTTCATCTTGAAAATAATTGTCGGTTTTTTGGACGAATGGGCTGCTGATTGGTCAGTTCGCAATGTGACGTCACCATCGATTTTGCTATCACAAAGTGATATTTGTCCTGTATATTCTAGGGTTTGAAAAGAAGTTTGGGAAAAATTGTGTAAGATATATTGAAGGTAAATCTCATTCAAACTCTCTTTTTGGGGTTGAATGGGCTCAAATTTTTGAATCGGGCTCGCATCCAAAATGTAGGAAAGTCTCAAAAATACATTAGCAGAAAAACGATGTTAATTTTTTAGAAATTATCAGCTTGTTTATTTTTGTGTCAAGACCTCAAAGAATTACACGTAGCCGTTTTTTTCTTCAGCCCAAAAACAAATTTTTGCCAAAAATCCCAGTTGTACTAGTGGCACCATAGGGCAATTTTTAAACGGTCATTTTTTCTGATTTTACAAGCAATTTTTCATCCACAAATGACCACATTAATTGATTCGCTTGATGATTGCTGTCGGGAATGTTGGGGATGTGTTTTTGTGGAGCAAAGTTTCTATCCCTCGGTTCCAAAATATCTGAAATATCTGGATTGGAAGAGTGAAAAATTACCATTTTGTTACTCGATTAAAAGTTTGTACTATATCTCTTCATTCTTTCTTCAGAGAGATGCACAAAAAGGGCAATTATTTTGCTCCGAAAAAAACTGTCACCATTAGATCGAACAAAGGTTGAACAAATAAGTTTTGCTCAAGACACAAAAGTATTCTATTGCAAATGAGAGAATTTCTAAACGATAATAAACAGACAATTTTTCCAGTAAAACGACTGAGATAATCAATCAATGGCTCTAGAAAGGATTGTTAGTTGACCAAATCTGACATATCTACTTCAATTAATTTTTCTACAAATTTGACAGGCTACAGACACATATTGACCAACGGTTACTTGTGCTAAAGACATTTAAAATGTGCGTAACAAATAAATAGTTATTTTTTTTTAATTTACTGCAGAGTTTTTAAAAATGTTCCGGGAAATCTACATAAACGACGGATCGACACAAAATTTTGGTGCGGTTTTTCGTTTAGCAATCAAACAATATGCTTCATGCAATTTTCTTTAACCGGAGTGATACCTACAAACGCTTAAAAATAATAAACATGCAAAATATGTTTTGTCAATAACCTCAAAAAGTTTTTAAATTTGTTATGCAATCCAACATTTTTTGTTAAAATGCAACCAAATCTCAAAAATAAACGATAAATGTGATATCTAGTTAACCGCTCACTGTAAATGCCGTAAGTTGAAATATCTCTATAATACACTCAATTTTTTGGCAATATTTTATGTGTCATATGTTACTTTGTGTTGCATACAACAATAATGTCTTCAATAATAACCGAAGAGGAATAATAAAGAAAATTTCGGCGTTCAAATGCCCTGTATAGATCATTGATAAATTCTAGCAAATCACCTTTGTATGACTACTAAAAATTATACCACTCATATGTGACGAAGTATCATAACTAAGTAGAAGATTTGGCCAAAAACGAAATCACCTTCTGATCAAAGTTGCTGGTAGTCGTACAAAGAATATATTTTGATGGTAAGTATCATATATGATCTTTGTATGATTAGGAAGAACAATATATGATTTTCCTATGATTGCCAAGACTCATAAATCTATACTTCCGTCCGTTAAAACTGTTTTTTATACATGGTGTTGTAATGAAACAATGTGCTGCCTTTTCCCAGAAACCTCAAGGTCTGTCTTCCTCAAGGACAGCCATGAGTTAACAAAAGTTATTTTGTCATGAAAAGTGAGAAAATCTTTTCATAAGGTTCAGTTCGTAGCTATTAAGTGGTGCCAGTACACAGTTATGCTTAGCGAAAAGCAAAAAAAAATAAATTCCGCTGACGTTCTGATGTGCTTCGGGTGTTCTGTTGTTATAGTTTTTCAATTAAACTCTCCGCTTTTTTTCAGACACAAAAATATCCGAACTGCCTGAGTATATTATACAGAATGCAATGAAATTTTGTGCACGCAAAGTTTTCTTTTTGGACTAAGGAGTGAAAATTTTCTTATTTAGGCCAAACCGGTGCTCTGAAATATGTCATGTTCCTGCTAAATTTCTGATTGATCTTTTTTGCGAACTGAGAACCATTTATGAGTTTAGCATGTTTGCTAAGACTTCATAAAATCTTAAGTCAGTTAGTATGAATATTAAGATTCTATCTGCGGCTTTCAACCAGGCAAAGAAACCTGTATGATGATCTTTCCATATTAGGTTAAATTTAATTTTGGACTTTTTCTAGTCACATAGTTGCTCAAATATACAATCAATTCAATTTTTTGCACGAAAGAAGCCGTATATCCGGATCAAAAAAGAAAAAGAGTGATGTATCAGTGATGTTGGTGACTCTACTGAGCGGCAGTATGACACATCAGAACAAAAGAAATGAAAACCAAGCTTCAAGAATTCGGAAATGTCAAATTTAGGAAAGTCTACAGAAAATTATTGAAAACATTTTTTAAAACAGAAAAGTTTTACAATTTGGGATTAAAAATTGCTGCAACCCCAATCCTCTCTCAGTTTGGAAAGGGAAACTCAGTGGGAAGAGTGGTTTTGGTCCGTGGTAGGGGGTATCCCCTAAGCTATCCGTGGACCTGACAAACCTTCCGGAATAACATCCACTAGTGTAGCTAAAAACTTTATGATTCAAAAATTTTCAAACTTTACATATTTATTGTTACAATTCCCAATTTTTTATACACCTGCTCTCTTAATTATTTTGGATTTCAATTCATTGGAGTGATTCAGAATTTTGTATATATCCTCCTTGCTTATGTCAACAAAAGCATATTTATCAGTAACTCGACATTTACTGTGTCAACAGTAGCTCGAAAGTAGGTGAGTGAAGGCAGAGAAGGAGCAGTTACGACTCAAGATTGAACTGAAAGAAAGAAGTTCGCATCTGCAGTAGAGAGAAAAAATGTGCAATCCAGCTGCAATCGGGACAATAAACAGAAAATTGTGGTAGAGACACCACTCAAAAACTAGCGCAGGAACATTATGACGTTGTTTCCCCGAGATCAAAACAGGGCCGGCGATGTTAGCACCACTATTGAACAGAAGCATGAGCCATCAGACTGAAAAAATTAAAAAATCAACTGAAAGAATGCAGAGCTTTTCAATTATTGGAAAAATCCCAAAGTTAAGAATTATAAATGTCCTGACAAAAAAATGTATGCCCTTCCCCGGCGATTTTGCTTAGAAACTTGCAGTAACCAAATATTTAGCACGTGGCTGAGGTGACCTCTAAGCTATTCGTAGACCCCAGAAATATTTTTACATCACGTCCACAAGCGTTCTGCTAACATTACATGGTGCAAAAAGTGCAATTTTTCTCATTTTGGCTATCTATTGTTGAATTTTCTACTTTGTTATTGATGCGATCATTTAGTTGTTTATCTAGGGATCCAATGCCATACACGAGAGGCATTAAGTGTTACGTATGTATTGCGGTTTCTTATGTCAACAAAAGTATATGGAGCATTAAAATCTCTGTGTAGGCTTTGACTCTATTCAGTTAATCAATTTACCAGTCAGAAACGAGTAGTAATGATGTTGCCATTAATACTCAACTGATTGCTTACTTTAACCGAATTGTTTGAATACTGCCACCAATATGCTAATAGACCAATTAGATACTGTTACAAACAGCAGTTGACTCCCATTTTGTCTAGATTATGATTCTTGCTCAGCAATAAGCTTAGGTCCTTTTGTTGCTAGACCCGCTCAATGTACTGTAAGATGATAAACAAAAGATAATAGGTTATATGTCATATTCTATTTTCCAACAATCCATCTTATCAAAAAATTGGATCCATTCTGTGTCGGCTTCCCCGGTGTTTTTCATGGCCTCAGTTAAAAATTATATTTTGTTAATTAGCACGCCACTATGCAAAAAATTAGCACGCGCGTCTGGGGGTGTAAGAAAAATTTGCGCTCTAAGCTGGGGTGCCCAAAAAGAATAGTTCAAATATTTAAATCAAATCAAATTTTGACCAACAATCGGGTCTTTCCCATTTTAGCCCCCCCCCCCCAATGAAATTATAGCCCCAATTATGGTATGTTGACCATGATTGGGGGGGGGCTATAGTTTATCTGAGCACTAAGTTGGGGGGGGGGGTATAATGGGAAAGACCCCAACAACAATTTGTGCACTCAAACCCCTGTCTTCTCTCTGCTGTGAAGAAGAGGGGAAATAATGAAGAAACTAGAGATGCAAACTAA
This sequence comes from Convolutriloba macropyga, assembly GCF_964194025.1. NCBI lineage: Eukaryota > Metazoa > Xenacoelomorpha > Acoela > Convolutidae > Convolutriloba > Convolutriloba macropyga. Next base: position 16,297 of record NW_027452042.1, read on the forward strand.
AACGACAAAAGTCATAATTAGTTGAACATTTAATCGGCTGAAGTATTTTTTATATCTGAACGGTTTCACAACTGCTATAAACCGGTTAATTGTCATAAAGAATAACAACAGTAGAGAATATAATGTAAGCGTACTGTCAAGTAACAAGTAAAAATCAGAAATGCGCGCAACAACTACAACAGGAATTAGGCCAGTTGACGAAAAGAGTTCAGCTGAAATCAAAATAGAATAGAATAATGACAACTATCACTAGTCCATAAGATGCACCGCCAAACAAGCCAAAAATTATAAGATAATCAGATGGCAACTTTTTAACCTTCTTCAAGAATATTTTGGCAACTATTAGGTTGAAGATGAGAATTACAGGCGGTATAACTGTTGCAACAACCAACAGCGCCAGCACCATAATCAGAGCAATTAAGGGATTATCAGTTTTCATCTTGTATATAACCTCAAACATAAACAGTCAATGAAATTTGCTATCTGCTCTCAGATGATCCAGTCTCATTCCAAAAGCAACTGACAACTGATGTTATTTATTATCAGAATCGAATTCTTTTAAATTTGCACCTTGGTTGAAAGCTTATGGTTAAGATTACGAATATAATTAAGATTCGGGTTGAGATTAACTGATTAAAATTTCAGTAATAATCAATCTTTGAAGCCGGTTGCCCAATGTAAAATCTGTTAGCATACTACTTAAATTGGTCTTTAGTATGTACCTATACGCCTATACCTTTAAATATAAACAAAAATCTCACTTTAAAATTTTTAAGCGTTATTTTACTTACATGTTTACGTATTTTACACATTAAACAAGTCAGATATAAACTGGGATTACTATGATGATCAGATATTTCAGTAATATAACCTTTACTTTAAGTATTATCTATGCAGACACAGCAAGCATATAATTGATTGAAACAGATAACAAAACACTGTTTCTAGGTTTAAACCCAGTTTG
>NW_027452043.1:5000-22971 GCF_964194025.1 Convolutriloba macropyga
TTGCAGGCATTTAAAAACTTTTTCCTTGTGAGTTTTTATTCCTCCGCCGGAGACTATAATTATGTCGTCCAAGAAACTTTATGTATCTCTAGACCTTTTAGTGTGCTGTCAATGGCTTTTTGGAATTCTGCCGGCATGTCCGTTAGGCCGTAGAAACCTGTTATGAATCGGTACGTTCCGGTGGCTTGGCCGCCTACTATGTTAAAATTGCATTGCTTTGCTGTTGCTTCGTCTAGCGGTAGTTGGTTGTATGCATACCGTAAGTCGATTGTTGAAAAAAAGTACCTCGACTTCGTGCGATGATTCCGAAATTGATTGGGCAATATTGTCCAGTAGGCAATCAATGTTTTGCATCTGATATTTGTTTTTGTGGATGGCTTTGTTTATAATTTTAGAGTCCATGGCTAGTTTTATCGTTTTGTCTCTTTTGGCTGTTATTACAATTGGCGATATGAAGTTTTTGTCGCTGCATTTGTCCAGTTTTATTATATTGCCGTTCTCTTGTAATTTTTTGAGTTCCTGTTCGACCTGGTTTTGTAAATGTATTGGTACTCTTCGACCTCGTTGATGAATAGGCATAAAGTTTATTTTAAATTTGGATTTTACTGTGTGATTTACTGATCGTCCTATCCGTTTTACTAGACCGGGAAATTGTTTTGCTATTAACTGTTTTAAGTTTTGGCTATCCAGATTTTCTATCATCGCGACATTCTTACCTTCCAAATTTGGGGATGTCTGTTGATTGACTTGAATGCCTAGTCCTTGGAAGAGGTCTCGGCCTATTAGTGCTCTATGGTTGTTTGGTACCACGATGAGGTCGGCTCTTCCTGCTTTCCACCCGTTGCATTGAACGTCACAGTACAAGGTTTCCTTGTTCTTGATTGGGGTGTTCGTGAAGCTTCTTAGGTTATTTGGATTCGTCTTGCGACTCCACCAACTATTTTTGTCCCGTTTCTCTATCTCGTGGGCCATCCGCTCTGTGATTAAGCTGTTAGGGCTCCCGGAGTCGACCATTACCCAATATTTGTTGTTTCCAAATGTCACGTTTAGTTTGGTGGGGTTTGTTGATCCTTCCGTTGGGGAGACTAGGTTTACACTGTAGTCTTCTTCTGAGTCATCTCTTATGCTCTCTATTTCGTTATTTAAGGAAACCATGTTTATGTTGTCCTCGTGTTGTGTATCGTGTATTTCTTCGATTTCGTTGATGTTTCTATTGTTGTTTCTGTTTAAGTTTGAGCGGCATACGTTAGCAAGGTGGTTGAGCTTATTACATCTTCTGCATGTTTGGCCTAGCGCTTGACATTTGGCTCTGTGGTCTCGTGTCCAGGGTTGTCCTCAGTTCCTACAATTGTGTTGTACTTGTTGTCTGTTTGACTGAGTGTTGTTGTTATTGTTGCCTCTGGACTGTGTGAATGTGCCTCTGGGCTGGCTATAGTTGCCTCTAAATTTTCCTCGATACCGTGAACTGGTGATTGCTAGGACGGGCTCCGATCGTCCTACTATTGATACCATTGATGGGTCTGATGTGGATTTTGCCTGTATGGCTAGTTGGCTTCGTGCGCCTAATTCAATACTGATGGCTAATTCCAGTGCCTTTTCTGGTTCCAATGTTAACTTCAAGAGATCTTTTTGTATTTCTGGATCATTCATGTTGGCTGTGAAGATGTCTCTTAACAATCCGTCTTCTAGAGTTCCTAGCTGGCAGAATTCTGCTAGGGATCGTAAGGCCGAATGGAATTGTTCCATGGTTTCACCTTTTTGTTGACGTCTGTTTAGCAACAAATACTGGTCAAAAGTTACATTCCTTGGTCTTATGAATGTCAACTCTAATTCTTCCCACAGTTGTTGTGTTGCGATGTTCTCGACGTTTGTAAGTGGGTATTTTCGGGTGTGCATCCTGCGTCCTTCGAGTCCAATTGTTAGGTACACCATTGATTTTGCCTTCTTGTCTGCAATGTCCCATGGCCTGTCGCCGCACAACACCCCTATTCTGTCGATTAGGTTGCACTCGTTCTTCCATTTGGCTACTGCCTGACTGTATCTCGTGAGTCTCTCTCTCTCTCCATTGTTTGTGTTGGATTATTCACTGGTTGTTCTTCCACTGGTTCCGGGGGATATATGACTGTTGTCGGTTTCTCTGTTAGGAGTTCATCTAGTTCGATGTTTGTCTTTGGGACGAGGGCCATCTTGAGTTGACTTCTCCACTTTTCCCATGGAATGGGGGGGTTGGAGCTGGGTCGTTCCCAAAATGGTTCCAGACCTAATATGGTTCTTCCTTTTTCCGTTGACTGCGCCATGTGGTACTTAGTTCCTTCACGCTCAACTAAGTATCTTAACTATCGTATAAAGAGAAGATTAACGCACAACTTCTATTCACGTTCATATAAGGCAGACTGCAATTGATCATTTCGTGGTCTGTCTGTTAGTGCGTAAATACCTGTCACTTTCAACACTATGAAGAATCGCGCGGCGATTCCAATGTTAACAAAACATGATGAATTACATACTGCATATGGTAGTATTAATTTACTGCTTCAAAAATATAATAGTTTGGAGGTTAAACGGTTACCCATGTACCACAATAATAATGATAATAATAATAATAATAATAATAATAATAATTAATAATAATAATAATAATAATAATAATAATAATAATAATAATAATAATAATAATAATAATAATAATAGTAATAATAATAATAATAATAATAATAATAATAATAATAATAATAATAATAATAATAATAATAATTGTATTATTATCAGTAGTAGTAATAATAAGAATATTAAAACTAAATTGTCTCGAAGTGTTGTAGGATAATAACATTTTCTTAACCAGCATTTACAGCTGCTATTCAAATATAGAGTTTTCTATATATGAACAGCATCATTTAGGTATAAAATGCCTTTTTTATGAATACCGTTGCTACTAAAACCACCGAAAAAAAATTAACAGCACCAAATACGGTGGATCTTTGGTGTCTGTACCCCCAACACAGCTTTTAACGAGCTTTTGATCTTAGAATAATTTTTGAAAGAATGCAAAGTTTTTAATTGTTTCCTCCATCCCCCAAAAGTTATGTTCAAGTTATAATAACAGTTCTTTCCTTGTGCCTCGCAGTAATTCCTCGCATTGAGATAGCTTAATTTGATGCCTACAACAGAGTTTGCCATAAATTGTTCAGTTTTTGCGTCACCGCAAAATGACCTCCCAAGGTGTGCTCCATTTTTGCCAACGCAATGTCGAAATTCCCGAGTTATCCATACACCAATTACATAATTATCCAATTTGCTATTCCCCCATTCGCTCCATTCTTGCCCAAATTTGCTGCCTGTATAATTCACTAATGATGACATGAATCTGTAAATTGGTAAAAATCGTTACGTAGGAAAATACATATTATGTTGCCTGTTTTCGAAGCGAATTTGAAGTGTCATTCCAATTTCCATTATCCTTTAAGTTTTTTCAAGTCAACTAAGAATCGATAACGTTTTCATTGGTCTAATTTGTTGAAAAATGGCAGGATTTTCGTATATAATCCAGAATTTTGCCCATTTTCTCTAAAACGCGGTTAGTTGAATTAAAAGTTGAATGAAAAAGCATCTTTGACTTATGTCATACGGCAATGGATACCCATCATGTATCCATATCCGTATTTTAATTTATTTAGTTGTTATAAATTCCATTTGAAGGACAAATGCCATTTAAGTTCAGTTGATGTATACTTCCTCCCATTTTAGTAGTTTTTGTCTGTTCACTCTGTCTGTAAAGGAAATACATTCGTTCACGACATAAAAAAATCCAAGAGTTGCTTCCGTTATGCATGATTAAACTTTGAACAAACTTTCTTTCTTAAATTGTATCATTCTTAATCTCATTCTCCAATTTGCAGCGCTAACGCTCAGTTTAATTTAATTCTTGCAAACGCTTCTCATTTGAGCTCAGTAGTTCGACTAGAGTCAATCGCACCGCGATTGCCCATTCTTTAAAATAATCATTTGAACGTAACAACTAAACTTGCCATTCGCGGCGCAAGTGCCTATCTCTACTTGTACGAGAGCATTTGCAATTCAATTGACTATACTCATTGTGTATGAGTATAACATGGCGCAGTCAGCAGCGGACTCAAAGAAAACACCACTGCACATAGAAGCATTTTGGGAGAAACCGACAGCAACACCTCCTCTGACGTGGGACAAATGGACGCAGCAATGGAAACTGACTCTACTTGCTAAGGAAGGGATACAATTAGACACCCTGTTAAATGATCCCCCTGCAACGGTGACTTACCCGCCTGAACCTACCTACGAAGAACCGGTAGAAAACCACACACAGGCAACGGAAAGAGATCGTAAAGTTCGAAATCAGCAACTGAAAGTAAACTGGCAAAACCGTTGCAAAAAAGTTGAAGAAATTGGGATTCTCTGTGGAGACAAACCGTGGGAAATTTGTGAGCAGAAGACAATATCGTTGCTATATCTGAGCATTGGTACAGAGGGACGACGGATTTTCAAGAGTAATTACCCTCATTTTCAGATAGAGAAACAACCTTTTAAAGACTTGTGGCGGGCAATGGAGGACTCATTCACAAAGGTTCGTAATATAACTTACGATCGTTTCGTTTTCTACTCGTGTAAGCAGCAGAAAGGAGAGTCGGTGGAAAGTTTCTATGGTCGCCTCATAGAATTGGCGGAAAATTGCACTCTGGGTAGTGAAGAGACTACATTGATCCGTGATGCATTCATATTGAATATGCTTGATCACGAGACACAAAAGGAATTGTTGAAGAAAACAGTAGAACCACCAAAAGCATTGGAGATAGCCATATAAATGGAAATGGGAGCACAGAATCAGCAGAAAATAAACCAAAACCTGATGTCAGATACTACTTCTGTGAATTTCATTAATAGTAACCCAGTACGCAATCGCAACGCGAATGGACCTTCAACAAAACGAGACTTCACACGCTACCCAACTGTCCCTCAAAATTATCAATATACGAGTGTTTGTATGAATTGTGGTCTCCGTTGGAGTCAAAATCATATGCAGATCTGTCCCGCGAATGGTAAGAAATGTAATAATTGTGGTATTATGGGTCATTTTGCCAGAAAATGCCGCAAGCCGAAAAGTTCGCAGAATCCGATACAGAAAACTCAAAAATCAAATGTAAACCAAATCGATCAATCGCCGGAAAAAAGTGACGATGAGGAATCCGTCAACTATATAACAAGCTATCAACAATTGTATGAACAGGTGTACGATTCAAACTATGATAGTGATTCCGATGACTATGTAGCGGCGATTTCTTCTGATTCAGTTCATCAATTGGAACCACTGAATGTGGAAGTGCAAATGGGGGAAATAAGAACATCTGCTATGATTGAATCTGGAAGTGCCGTCAGCATCATAACAAAAGTTTAGCGAACAAAATCATCCGCTCTACAAAATCAGCCAAATGGACAGATACAACAGAAAAAAGGAATTTGAAAACTTTCTCAAACGATCCAATCAAAGTCATTGGGCATTTGGAAACCACAGTAATTTACAACCAATGGAAAGACACATCAGCGATGCTGACTGTGGTAGACGATGGGCACAAAAATATCATCGGAAGAGATCTGTTCGCTACAATGTCAAAGGCCAAAGCAACCCGCTCTAAATCAACCCCTACAAAGGCGAGAGTAACCTTCTCAGACACGACTCCTTCAACACCCGGATCCAATACAACATCACACACAGAAACCCCACCTGGCAGTATGATAGAGGAGGCCGACGACATTATGTTTACTGAGACACTCAATAAAGTGTTCAGTAAGAAGTTTTTGGCCATACTGACAGGAAAGGATGCGATACTAAAGGAAGTGAGGGACTGTGTGATCAGAAACGACGCGGATCGATTGCAAGAGATCAGCCCCTATCTCTTCTCGTATTGGAGAGATTTAAGCGTGAAACATGGGTGTGTCTGCCTTGACGAGAGAATTGCCATACCAAAATCCATCAAGGACGCGGTGCTGGAAGATATTCACTCCACACACCCAGGCAGTTTCGCCATGCTCTCCCTAGCCCAAAATATCTGGTGGCCCTACATCCACAGAGATATACTGGCAAAAGCCAGTGAGTGCAAAGCTTGCACGGATATTGGTAAGAACCTCAAAACAGTGATTCCGCACCGCAAATGGGCACCTCTACCTAAATGTAGTGAACCAAACGACGAAATACAATTAGACTTTGGTGGACCAATTTTAAATGAGAAAGGCATAGAGCAATATTTTATTACAAGTATAGATAGATATTCTAAATACCCTACAGCAGAAATAGTAAATAATGCATCAGGCCCAAATGTAATCAAATTCTTAAATCAATATAAATATCAACACGGAGTACCAAGAACTATTAGATTAGACCAAGCTAGATGTTTCACAGGAAAAAAGTTTGAGATATTTTGTACTGAAAATAATATTACACCTACATATGCACCAGCGAATGACCATAGAGCAATTGGATTAGTAGAACGTATCATTCAAACAATTAAACGACATTTATCTTGCATGAAATCACAATTAAATGAAAAATTTAATTTAGAAACGTCACTAAAAGCAATTATACAACGATTAAGAATATCAAAACAAAAAAACAATAAATATCACACCATTTGAAGCACACTTCGGTAGAAAATGTAACACACCTATATCAAATATCACAACAAAATCTGATAGTAAAAATCTTAATTATAATGCAATAATTAATTATTATTTAGACGAAGATACAATTCCGGGTCGCTCCTACCTGACAGAAGAACAGTGGGCGGATACGGCTCTATGTTCTGACACAGAGATTGAACGTGTCATTTGCGCCGCAACTACCCTTGCACGAAATGAGCAAGAGAAACGAAACGACGGAGAAGAACGTTTCATTAGTTCAGACGCCGTTTGCCTCCCAATCCCTTGCTCGGAACGTAGCGTGCAGGTGAAGTTGGCTCGCAAACTACACGAAAACCAACGTCAAAAGAAGAACCTCGATGGCCTATATGGGGTGCTAGCACCAGGAAGCACTGTGTGCAAAGTAAGCCCCACGACGAGTGTGATAAAAGAGCCACTTAAACAAGAAGTACGGGTTACGAACTCGGATATCGCTAAATTTGGGACACGGGTTGAAAAAGAAACGGAACTCACAGAATATATAGAGCGACGTCCGAAAAAGATCAACGAAAAAACCCTCGAACAAAAAATCCAGAAACACAAGTGAGATCTTATTCAAAAAAAACTGGTGACAAAAAGATTAAACGTAATAAGAGACAAACGGACGATGTGAGTGTTGTTTCATCAGGACGGTCATGTATCTCTACAGCCAGTAACATTGCAAGATCGTTAAAAATGAGAGTTCCCAAGAGAAATCCGAAATATGACGAGGCATTCCTAAATAGACCCGATCTAACGCAAATACTTAGATTTAGCCCAATCGCACCGCAATTGGCTACATCAAATACGGCACGACCATCTGGGGCGCAAATAGCCTCATCAGTGCAACCAAACCCTACACCCATTTTGCGGAAAACTTCAAAACGCCAACTCACAATTAGCGACACATCAGATTCTGATCCTTCTTCAATTCGGAAAAGCAAGCGAACATTGAAGAAAAAGACCCAGAATTCACAAACAATTATTGAAAAAGTTCGAAGCACAGAAGGCTACACCGATAATCAGGACATTGGAGTTGCGAGAGATTCTAATGAATGGGTTGAGGAATCTCAAAATTTACCACGGGAGATGACTGTTCTCCAGGCAGAAAATGCAGAAAACAGTGATAGCGAATAAACTCGAATAAAGAAAAACTTTCATAAACTTTTATTTTATTTATTATTTAATATTTTATTACTTAGTAACCGGTGAATATTTATTAATTTTCTGATTTTCATTAGTAATTTATTTTCTCTCCAAGAGGGGGAAATGTCATACGGCAATGGATACCCTTCATGTATCCATATCCGTATTTTAATTTATTTAGTTGTTATAAATTCCATTTGAAGGACAAATGCCATTTAAGTTCAGTTGATGTATACTTCCTCCCATTTTAGTAGTTTTTGTCTGTTCACTCTGTCTGTAAAGGAAATACATTCGTTCACGACATAAAAAAATCCAAGAGTTGCTTCCGTTATGCATGATTAAACTTTGAACAAACTTTCTTTCTTAAATTGTATCATTCTTAATCTCATTCTCCAATTTGCAGCGCTAACGCTCAGTTTAATTTAATTCTTGCAAACGCTTCTCATTTGAGCTCAGTAGTTCGACTAGAGTCAATCGCACCGCGATTGCCCATTCTTTAAAATAATCATTTGAACGTAAGAACTAAACTTGCCATTCGCGGCGCAAGTGCCTATCTCTACTTGTACGAGAGCATTTGCAATTCAATTGACTATACTCATTGTGTATGAGTATAACAACTTACAATGCAAATACTTTTTCGCAACGATGGCAATTCATAAGTATTTTATTTGGAATTGAAGTGAAATTTGCTTGCAGAAAAGTGGCAACATTCAATCTTGTTTTCCGCCAATTTTTTTTACATTTTCCAGTAATTTAAGCAGTTAAAAATCTACCAATTCACGCTCGATTCAAAAAATTCTAAAGGAAAATTTAAGCCGAAACAGTACTGACAATTCTCGTCAAAGACGGGCAAAGTACTATGTACTTTGGATGTCTTTAATTTTGCTAACACATGATGCTGAATTTTGAAAGCCTGACTGCTATTTTTGCCCACAAACCATATAGGTCAAGCATTGTTGTCACGCTTAAAAACTGCCTCTACCGAGTCGTGTAATAATTTAATCACAATTCCTTAATTCTCTCAAAACAATGCAAATGTCATTTTTTGAAAGTTCAATCTCTCTGTATATTGAAAATTTTACGCAGAATTCTCAAAACACTTAATAACAGCCATTTAGTGTTAATTCTTTGAAAATGTAAGTTAATTTTAACTTCCATCAAAGTTAATCCTAATAGATCGAATAAAATTTTCTGTTATAAGTCTACTAAATCTTTCAAAAAAAATATCGGAATCATGGGGGCTGCTCGAGTGTTTCGAAAAATTCCAATCATCGAAAGGTGTCTAAAGAAGATGGGTTTTCATCTTTTTAAAGTTTTGGCAAGAAAAATCACGATTAGAGAAAAAATGAAGCTAGCTTTCATGAAACAAACATATAAGTAGATTGTCTATTGTCAGTCACGCCAGGTGTTCCTATTAGTGTTCCGATCCCACTTATAGGAGGGGTAAAAATATGCTCAACTGGTTTTTTTTTTGCTAAGTCAATTTTAGCCGGTTGAAATTATGTAAATCATTAATTGTAAATCATTTTATTTAAAAAATGGTATATGTGTTGGGGGGTTGCAAATAATATGATCCCACTAAGCTGGGGAGGCGGCACAATCGGAAAAGATTGCAGTTATGCTAACATTTTCAAAATTTACGGGTTTTGGTAACCCTGAAGCGATATATAGGCTACCTGACGTGTCTGTTTTTTTTCTGTCGATTTTCTTGCGAGTATATTGAATGCATTGATTTTTTTTTTATTTAATTGCATGATGTTGTCTAAAATGGTGTGCGTCAACTAGTGACTATCTTGACTTTGACAACAAAAGTTTTTCCATTACTAACTGTTTTTTGTTCTTTGTTGTATTGCTGCTGAGTCAAACAATGACAAATACCAATGAAGTTTATAAGAAGTCTAAATGAACTTGAAAAAGTATACAGTATATAGTTTATGGCACTCATTAGGAGTTTCTTTCATGATGACAAGTGAATTTTTGTAATTTTGACAAGGTATTTTTCTCTTCTGTTGTTTTATCCGAGTCTATGTGATGAAAAGTCTCAATGAATTCAGTGGTAGAATGAAGTGACTTTACCAATGGCTGCAGTTCATAGCTAATAGCCTTTGTGACTGGACGCTAAAGGTTTTGAGAAATTTTGGAGTGGATTTTCAAAAGTAACTTTTGAGTACTGACTGATTATGTTTCTTTTTTGTTTTCTTGCGCTTCAATCCTATTTGTTAAAATCTTCATAATTGAAGTCAAAACGAAGTCATAATTGAATCCATTGTTTCTTTTCAATTGATAGCTAACTCTAGACATAAAAACTAAAATGACGCCCTTCCCTTTCGTATAAATTCTCAGTTTTTTATTTGTTATGGCGGTCTTTTGACTTTCGGTCAAATTTTTGTGTTTATAATTAGACCGATCAGTTATTCTGATTGCTTAATAGCCCATTCTTCTTTACAATGAAGCATAATTGCACTTTTGATTATGTGTATTTAAGAGCCAATGTTTTAAAAATTAGTTCAATTGGTTTGGGTAACAAATTATTGGGATGAACATTTGCCAGATATTGCTTTGTCAAAAATTAAATAATTCCCATTAACAAGAGGTTTTTACTGCATCAAACTCGAACGTGTTTGTTTGTCTTTTATAATATTAGTTTTTGAAATTTTCTCAGGGTTTTTTTTTGATTTTTTAAATTTAGCACCAAATGTTTTACGAAATTGAAGTTTTATCCAGGATTTCTGTTTTTTTATACTTCTTTCCGGAGGTGGCTATATGTGTTTTCATTTTAAAAATTTAGAGAAAAGAGTTCGTTTATATGCAAGGCAAAACCTGCAAAAAAAATTTGCACCCACTTATACATCTAAATTGAGCTTGTAGAGTCTAGTTTGAAATAATGAGATGCGAAGCAAGCTGCATAGTGTTGATGTTATTGCTTGCGAGTTTTTGCTTGCAGTTTGAAGTTCAGTTTGAAAATGGGATAGAAGTTGGTTTCTGGATACGCTTTCAGTTATTTTTAAAATCAGTTGTTAAATCATTAAGTTGTCTTTTCTTAAAAAAGTGAAATTGCAAGAGAAATGATGAAATGGCTGTTCATCGGTTCTAGCGTTTACTCAATTTTCAAAACCAAACTCACTGTTTTTAACCCCCCTTTTTGTACGCACGTTTAGCTTTTTTCTAAGAATATAACAAAGTTTTATTCGCATAACTTGAATTTTTGAGCCTAAAAAATGCAAAGTTTTTGCTTAAACGGCGCTTAATTGCCTAGACTGAATTGATTTGTGGTCGTCTAATGTTTTTGTTTGCGTGTTTTCTTTAAAATTTTTAAAATTGTGTCAACGTTTTTCTCCTATTTTTTGCTACTAAGTCCCAATACGAAGAGGTCTCTTTGTTGCTCTACGAATTTGAAAAGGCTACTTGAAGTCTCTCTTATAGTTAATAAAATTGATTTCTTTGCAAATATTTGTTTCAGTGGATTTTTAATGAAAAAATGTTTTTGCTTTAAATGTTTTTTCTGTAGGTTATGTTACAGTTTGAGTCACAAGATATCTATTTTATTGCAGAAGTGACAAAAAACGAATCTGAATGGCTGGAGTCAATGGTTACACAATTTTTCCTGACTGACAAATTTTTTCAAAAAATAAAATTGAATTCTGATTAGTGAGTTTTTTGTTGTTATTTTTGTTGGCTTGCCTTCAACTAAAAATAAAGTTTCATAGTTCAAAAATGAGCATGTTGGAATTGAAATTTCCCCTTCAATTAATGGTCAATCAGCGATTGAAAATTGAAGCCAAATAACTTTTTAACTTGTTGGGTTTTCAATTTTTGGGTTTTCAATTTTGTTTTTTGTTAAGTTTTGTTTGTTGTTCGAATTGAACTTATCTTAGTTTGGTTGCTGACAAGTTCAATACTTTTTTTGCAAAGGAATTCGTTGAGTTTTGCGATCTACAAATAGTTTTCAATTTTGTTTCAAAAATACTAACAAATGGGAGACAAATAGAATAATAACAAGTTGGAGAACGTTTAGCGCTTCGAAATAATATCGTTGATTCATTGATTTATCTCAATGACAAGTTGTCTCCGTGGCTTCAGTTCCTTGAAATATTCAGAGTGAAACTGATTTTGGTTAGCATTAATTTTTTTAAAAGACAATGTTTTCAATTTTGGCTTTTTTTGTCTTTTATTTCCATATATTTTTGTTTATTTGACTTTATTTGAACTGATAAGCAATTTGATCAAGCAACAAGTTCCAAGGCCTAGCATGAATTATTTCAATCATGACTTACTTCGTGATAATATAGCTGGGTTAACCTCTATTCGAGTTTTATATGATTTTACATTCTCAATTTAGATTTCTTAGCGCAGAGGTCTCTTTTTTGGTCTCGTTTTGTGGTATAACTAGTTGCTCACTACATAAATTTGTTTTCTAAATTGAGAAATTTCATTAGAGTTGATTGCTTTGTTTGTTTGGGTGTTCATTTTTTGTGAAATAAAAGTTTTGAATTAGTATGCAACCCCCTTTTTGTATTGACGTCTGTGCTTTTTTTAAAGAATCTATCAAAGTTAAAATAACAATTTCGAACAACTTCGTTGGAAGCAGTCTATCTCTGTTTCAATTGGTACACAATTGAAGCACTTTTGTGGATGAGGTGGGGGGGGGGGCGGGGGGTAGGAATATGATGTGCCATTGCATATTAGCCTCTTTGTTGAATAATATCTCACCGGGCATTGCCTAACCACAGGTTTAAAGTTAATCATCATCAGTTAATATTAACGTCCCTAAACCACAATTAACCATTGATCGTTTCGACAGCTCTTTCGTCGAGTTAGAGCAATATGGATAAGTAGACAATCGAAGACCAGCGTATACACAGCCCCAAATTGTCGATACCTTTCCTGGCTTAGAAAAAGCATCTTCAGAATTGAGAAAGCAGCGTTTCCTGCAATAATTCAGCGACCTGCAGTTTTCTTCGAGAAGGCAGCTAGACGAACAAGAATTTAGCGTTCCTGTCTGTAACATTTTGATAGTGATGTCTTGAAGAAAAGAATTTGGGCGTATATCATCGTAATTGATGAATCTGAAGCAAGAACTTGTTTTGTTTTCTTTTTTTTAACTAATTGCTTGACTTTTTTAAAACAAATATACTTGAGAGTTATTTTTTATTAATTTTTTCTGGCGCCTGTTTTTTAAGATTGTACTCTAAACATAAATATTGTGACCCTATTACATTACAAAAATAATTTTTAATCAGACAATCAGCTAACTAACCTTTGCACTTTCTCGGCCCCAAATTGCAGGCCAAAAACTGGGTATAATAATCCATATAAAAATATGAAAATCATTTTTACAGTTTTTGGAAAGATCGATGATTAAATTATTTCAGTTCAAAAACAGTCTACTAATTGAAACTTTTCTCTTTAAATTGTGCTACCAAAAGTTCTTTTGGGCTGTGTTTTTAGAAACCAAATAAATTTTGAATGAAATAATGCGCTTTGCAGGTCGCGAAAGGTTCTCTATAATAAAAATAATATCGCAATAAAGAGAGTTAAAATAATTTATTTAAGTTTGCTCTTATTTATTAACTCCCTTCCATTTAGATGAAACCAAGGCCCCTGAAAATAAAGAAAAGATCATTAAAGAGTTATGAATTGGAATTATAAAAAGCCCCAAAAAAGGCGCCAATAAAAGGTGCTATTGATATATAAAAAACTGATTCAATTTTTCAAAATCCCGGCGGGCAGAAATTGGCTTTTTGTCAAAAATCAAAATATTTCTTCTGTTTCGAATAGCATTTCCATTGAATTACCGTTCCCATATGTTATGAAATTAACTGACATTCAAAGTGAACCCATAACGACATGAAACAAGACGAATGCAAGGATCGAAGTGAATTCAAGTCTATGAAGTATAAAAATGGAGTTACAAAAAGAAATATTTTCCTTTTTTCTCGAGTGGTTTTTTTTCTATCTAATGTTGTGCAAAGCCTTTCACCAATTATAACTTCAAAAAATCTATCTAAAAATAGATGTAGGTTTACAAGGTACAGCGTGATATTTACAATAATGTTAAAAGAAAATTTTTATTAAAAAAATTGCTGAAATTGAGTTTTTTCCCAATGAAAACAAAACAAATATTAGTGCCTGCTTCAAATTTATAGTCAATTGAAATGATCTGTCAACTGTCACCCAGACGAGGGCCTAAATTGGAAGGTTATTTGGAGCATCAGGAATAAACAACAGAAAAAGAATAAAAAACAGTCTTTTCCTATTTTAAAAAAAATCAAATATTGTCATTATTCTCAATTTAAAATATATTTCAGGAAACAATATCTCATAATCAGAGCTTAACAATATTTTTTACGTTCATTATGTTTGTTTGACATTTGTCGTTTCATTGGCATGTCCGCTCTAATCATGGGTTATCGAATTCGCAGGCTGATACATAAGCATTCACCCCATATCCATCATCTAGACCCCTTCTGTTGTTTCCTATATAAGTTGCGTAGGGTTTAGCCCACAGAAAATTCTGACTTCTTCCCCCGCTTGGGTTTCCTGGCGTCCAAAGATTAGTCAACCTGTAAGAAAAACTTTACAACAAAATGGGGTCACACATTTGGGATCTATTCTGTTTCGGCACCTCGGTGTTTTTTTATGACCCCCAGTTACAAATTATATTGCAATATCGTGCACGTTACTATTGAAAAAATAGCACGTGCACCTGGGGGTCATAAAAGATTAATCCTCACTAAGCACTAAGCTGGGGAGGGGGGGGGGGGCAGAACCGAATAGATCCAACATTTGTCATTTTTGGAATGCAATGTGCTTGTAAATATTTTAATAGGTAGATTAAACGATAATGACCCTCCCCCTCTCCCTCACCCTCCCCCCCCCCCCCCAGGAATCCCAGGAATACTGTATACCTGTCAGTTATATCAACTCCTTCCTGGTTCACCCATTTTCCCTCATCTTCCTCGTCAGAAGCTCCTACATAAAAGCCTTGTTCGCCCCCACCCAGTTTTGTGTAAAGGAAGTCAAGTTGTGCAACTGTGCCATACATATTGCCCCATAAAATGCCACCTAAAAAGTAGGAAAGAAATTGTGGAATTTTTTGATAGCCGATAGGCGAAGCACGTGCTAAGCATGGTATTGATAGATGGTTCAATCCCGGCCGGGGTCTTTTCCATTATAGCCCCCCCCCCCCACCTTAGTGGTCAGATAACCTATAGTGGTCAGGGGATTGGGTCTTTCCCATTGTAGCTTTCCCGTCTATGTTATATATGATTCTTGATCTACAGCTTGTTTTGAAATACATTTTTATAGCTCACGAATTTTTGAAATTATTAAATTTTATCGTAGTTTGTCAGAATTTAGTTTGTCATATAATTTTTTTAAAAAATTGAAAAAGCGGTTAGAGTGTTTAATAGGCTAATAGATATTCATTTGTCAATAACTGTTTTTTTTTAAAAACAACATTGTAAAACTTCACAAAACCGTTCTGCGATTTGCTTCTGAAAAAAACATAATCTAAAAGTTTTTTTGAAAATTAATAGATGCTCTCAAAACTTATTTAATTCGGATAATGAAATCATTACAAACACCTACCAATACCTCAAAAAAAATTGACTTCAAAAAAGTGGCTGGCGCTTTCTGGTGCCGAGTTCTGTTCAGTGCGGTAAACGTTTAATTTTTGTGAAAGTGGTTTCCACAAAGCAACTGAAGGCCTTAAAAAGAAAAATAGAATCAAATAATTGTGAATTGTAGTTACGTTCGGCTGTAAGGGCATTTCACAAAATTAATCCTTTTATTTTTTTGTCGCTTAGTTATACAATTTAATGTTTTAAAAATACTCAGATGACGGATTATACAGCAATTAATCTGCCGCACAATTATTTGCTGAACGCTCTTCCGTCAAACATATTTTTCGGTGGAAAGTTATTTTCACTTTTCAACTTCCAGTTTTAACGTGAAGAACACTGACTGGAATTTCTACACAGGTACCGCCTTTTCGTCTGCGAAATTCGCAACTTTCACACGCAGAAGATATTAACATAGGAACAGTGAAAGCTGGAAATGAAAACTAGTATATTTACTCGACAATTTGGTATCGGTAGACGCCCGTAATGATTACTAAAGGGATTTGCAGCATCGTTGGCCAATTTCTGGCTTTCTTTCTATGACAATGTTTTAATTAATTTTTTTTAAAAACAACTATTTAAAACCCCTGAAAAACGTTTTTCGATTTGCTTCCGAAGAAAATCAATATCTGCAAATTATTCGCAAATTAATGAATTTTCTCAAAATTTAATGTAAGACAATTTGATTCGGACAATGAAAATATTTAAGGGAATATTGAATAAGGTTAGAAAGTTTCTAATACAGCTTTCTTTTAATCTTACTAGATCCGTTTGGCATAAATTTGTTCTCTCAATCTATATTCATCACCTTGATCTAAGCAATTTTGTTTGGACCCGTTGAAATCGAACAATTCGCTCTGTCTCACTATCAATTTTCCTTCCGTATCTGTGGCACCTTCACAAACTTGTGAATCCAGCAGTCGTTTTCCGTCTTTTCCAGTGCAGTTTCTGGTTCTTTGAGTTTTCCAGCTATTGGGATCTCCATCATCAATCGTTTGGAATTTTTCCCATTCACTCCAACTTTGGCCGTATTTGTTACCTGTGCAGCTTTTTTTTATTTAATTCACAGACACAATCAACCGGGTCAAGAAAAAATCGGAAAATAATATAAGATAAGCGTAAAATGTTGTTTTTTTTAGCGCAAATTTTGTACATAATTTTACAGTGAAATGCGGTGAATTCGGTGAAATGTAAGTTCACCGCTAGAGTAAGCGGTGAACTTACAAAAATTCATCACATTTCACCGCTTACTACAAGTTACAGTCCTTGCACGGAGTCGAACCTCTCACCACCTGCATGTCAGCCACTTCCTCTTCCACTTCCCCACTTCTCACTAAAATCTAGCATATTTGTTTTGAATTTAAATCAAATTCACTATACTTTTTGTAAAACAAAAGCGTTGAACTTTTTTAAGATAAGCGGTGAAATTACAAATTTTAGCGGTGAAATGTGGGGATTTTTTGTAGGTTCACCGCTTACTCTAGTGGTGAAGTTACATAAATTCACCGTTTAAAAAAGTTTCGAAAAAAGATGTATGATTATACGTGGGTAAATTTTCTGAGCGTCTTTTTATAAATGTATCTTAACTTCACTGAATAAAAAAATATTCCAAGCGTTTTCTTAGCGGTGAAGTTATGTTATTTCACCACTAAGTTAAGCGGTGAAGTTGTGTAATTTCATCGTATTCAACGCTTATCTTGCATAATTTGGACACTTCTTTCTAAGCGTGAATTCATTTAAGTTCAACACTAATTCAAGCGGTGAATTTATGTAATTTTATCGCATTCACCGCTTATCTTACATAATTTGGTCACTTTTCTTCAAGCCAGTGAATTTATGTAATTTCACCGCTACCGGGCGATAAAGATTTTTTTCACCGCCTCATTTATGTGATTTCACCGCATTCACCTCTTATCTTACAAAAATTTCCGCATTCACTGCTTATCGTGCATAATTTTGCGTTGAATAGCGTTGACAACTCGACCCGGGAAGAAGGATCACAATTGTTCGTCAAAGCAGAATTGCATTCCATAACACACCGTTTAAATTAATTTTTCAATTTAATTATGAAAAAATTTCTGGCCGAAGACACAATTAATTACGCATCAATCCTGCAAGAAAAAATTTAGTCTTGCAATAATTTTGCACAATAATTTTAAAAAATTATGACTATAAAAGATTAAATTTCGACTTTGGCGAGGTTTGTTTTTCGAAATAAAAGAAAATCTTATTCTTGATTGTTTTTTTTGTTTTCTTCAATGACCGTCATTTTTTTAAAAAAAGCTGCTACCTTCTTCAGGAACAGTTGTTTGTCGTTTCGTTTTTTCCTTGATTGAATGTTTCCCCCCTAAAATTAGGACATGTTTTCAGTTGCATCTCAGTGAACAAATTTTGAAATAAAAAAATTAATCAAGAAGAAATTCTTCTGAGAATTGTTCTCATGCTATCAGAAGTTTTCAAACTGAAGCAGATTTGTCAGTATTTTATTTCAAAAAACAGAGTTTGGTTTTTCGAAAATAAAT